>NW_027514378.1:762500-1062500 GCF_048772815.1 Callospermophilus lateralis | reverse complement strand
TGATGGAGAAAAATAAACAAAAAAAATGAAAATACAAGCAGTTCAGAGGAGGCATGGTGTATAGTTGGACTTCCCTCTTGCATGATAAAGGGTCGGTTTTATAAATCTACTCAATTTTTAATTGAAATAGTCCTCCATGTGTTTTTTTTAAAGAGAGAGTTAGAGAGGAGAGAGAGAATTCTATAATATTTATTTTTTTAGTTATCGGCGGACACAACATCTTTGTTTGCACGTGGTGCTGAGAATCGAACCCATGCCGCACGCATGCAAGGCGAGCGCGCTACGACTTGAGCCACATCCCCAGCTCTCTCCATGCGTTTTTAAAGTTAACAAATATGTGAATTCCTGTCTCCCTTTCTCTGTAGCCTACTCAGCACATGTACTTTTTATATGCACATATAGATTCCTACTTGGTATCACACGTATATTTTTATGAGTTGGCTGACTTGGCAGAAACAAATTGTAAGAAGAGATCAGTCCTCCTAAACGCTGTTGGAACTGAAAATCCAAACTATGGGTGAGCTTCCTATTAGAACAATATTATACATAAACCCATGTTTAGTAAAATAAATATTTTTGCATCTGAGGGTGATATATATTACATGATGAATTACGATTGGCATATATATATTGATACTTTTTAATGAATTTTTGTGTTTTTTTGTCTATATATATATATATATATATATATATATATACATACACTCTACAGATTTTATAAAATATGAAATATATTTGTCTTATATACACTCCGTAAATTCATTCATGTTCATGTATGTGGATTTATAATCAACTTTTCACAAGATTATTCTCAGAAATAATCATCTACCTGAAATACATATTTGTTTCCCAGTGCTGAAAACTAACTTCAATCAATGGTGCTTACAAATCCTAATATTTCTACAGTAACTGACCCAGTTTAACATCAATGCAAGTATATTCCTATGGGACATGATGTCTATTTTGACATTCATTTTAATTCAACACTGGTACATTACAATTTCTTCAGTTTTTGCACATCATAGGTTATATATTTCATTCACAAGTTCAGAAATTTATAGGAATTTGTTTCACTTTTAATCACTTCCTGCTTCAGAACACATGTATTCCTCCATGTTACTTGACTGGTCTTTTCATGAGACTTCTTTCCAAACACATTATTTTCGATTTCCATAATCAATTTTGAAGCTAAACCCACACACTCTTCAAGATAAACCATAACATTAATATTACCATTAGATGTATAAGTGGTTGGAATGAATGTGTGAATATCAATATAAGATTTCCTGTACATTTTCACATTTCAATTCAATCCATTATTAAAGTTGGAACCAGGTATGCTATTTATTCACAGTATGGTCTATTAATGCATTATCTCTATATTCATAGACACAGTGTACACCTCTTTGTTCCCCCAATACTAATTTATACCTCTTCAAAACATTGCTCCCAAAAATGGTAGAAGAAATAAACATGTCACCTTATCTATCTATATATCTATATATATATATATATATATATATATATATATATATATATATATATATTTCTTTTTTTATCACAGTAATATTCTGGACACAAAAAACAAAGGTCATACTCATGATTGTATCAAAGCCTAAATGGAAAGTGAGCATGGATTACTAAAAACAACCATATCCAGGTTGCCTAATGCTCTCAAATGTAAATCCTATTGGTGACTACATATTTGTTTCTTTCTAAGATTATATATTCAACTTCAAGCCTGTTGAAAATGTCTAATCCTATCACTCAGTTTATACTTTGCCTGATTTCCTTATATCTCTATTGATATCTGCTTTCCTACATATATTCCCCAGTTCATCATTGTGTCTGACACTTCACATATGCTGATATTTACATTCAATGTCTACCCGAGACCCTATTGCTAAAGAAATTTTGGTCTAAATCCTATACTCACTCTTATTTCTAAACCTACTGACTATCTTCCTAATCCTACTGACTATTGCTTTTTGACTCGATGTTCTCTTCGACAATTAATCATCCAAGGTATAAGGTCCTAAACCATTGTATTTCAATTTGTCGGAGACATATATGCAGAACATAATTCAAACCTAAGAATCCCACTCAAGGACCCAATGCCCTTCTGACTTCGAATCTTACCTAGATTTCTGTTTTCATACTTACATTTCACCTATATATTCTTGTAAATATCACAGGTTCCCAATACCATTATTCATGGGGCAGAGAGATTCCTAACCCAAATCAAACATGTTATTAACCCTAAACATACACTGTTCCCTCAATCTAACTTTAAAAAAGAGGAGGGACAGAGTTGGTCTTACAATAGAGGAATGTAGGGGATCTTCCATCTTCTGAGAACATCAAAGGTCCATGCAGAAATGATCCCTGGAGAAGATATAGGCAGCTATGAAGGACCTGAGAGAGGAAAAGTCATCTTTTATGGTAAACAACCTGGTCAAGATGAATGGATGTGTCTGAATCAACCTCTATCTTCTAAATGTAGAGAAGATGGACCAAATCAGGCCTGTGTGGAGAGCTCTTCCCAGGTGCCTATGGTTGATATACCATTCTAACTTGTGAAAGTGTGACAGAAAGAAGGGACAGACTCCATCTCATGGGACCCTTAGAAGTTACTGTTAGGACAAAGAGGTTGCCAAGGCAGTGACCTCATTCTGTTCCTGAAGGAAGTGACCTCACTTCACTTCCTTGGTGATGGAACTCTCTGAACTTGGGATCCAGGAAGAGAGGCACCCAGAGCCAGTTGCAGTCCCAGTCCCTGTGGTCTCACTTGTTTCAATTTACCAAGCACAGAGTCAGTCTTTCTTAGTACCAACAGATGTGAGAATGGCCAAATGCCAGGAAAGCTCTGAAGAAAGACCTTTCTGAGAAAGCAGGTATTGGTTCACCGCTGGCTCCTGACAACTGCACAGAGTTGGCCAAGGAGACCAGATTTGAGATACAACAGGCCATTTTGGGGGAATATAGTATGGCCCACCATTCAGAGGACACTCCACAAAGGAGGTGCCTTTGTGGGTGTAGGTGTGTGTATGGTTTTTTCTCAAGTTCTGAGAAGATGTAAGAAAGGCTGTTTGTTTGAATTGGCGTGGACTGTTTCTAGTAAGTCCTTTGACAAGGCGAGTGCTTCTATGTCTGTGTATCCCACTCTGTCCGTGGTTGTAGACATTAGAAAAGAAAATGCATCAATGGATGTGTCCTGTCTAGGAGAAAGCTTCGCAACATTCATCCTGCCTGATTTATTAATGGACTGCAGCTTTCCTTATTGAAGGGAAACACCTGCTATTTTCAAAGTTTCTGTTTACATCCTGAATTCTGGACACTCTCCAGAATTGCCTCATTGTTTTGTGTCCAAGATATGTACTACCTCCAAGCTATGTGATATGGCTATGTACTGGATAGCTGAAGGGAAAGGCGAGCATCTCAGAAAACTCAGATATCAGTGTGAACAGGAAAGTCTCAGTGGAGAAACCCTGCTTTGTGCGTTTTGTTTACCTATTGTTCTGTTGCCCTGAATTTCAGGAAGGTTTTTGCCTCAGACCACTCCTTTGTGAATATCAATTCAATCCATTATTTAAAGTGGAACCAGCTATACTATTTATTCACAGTATGGTCTATTCATGCATTATCTGTATATTCATAGACACAGGGTACAGCTTTTTGTACAACCAATACTTATGTATATGTCTTCAAAATATTACTCGCAGAAATGGTGAAAGAAATACTCATGTCACCTAATCTACATATACATTTTATCACAGTAATATTCTGGACACAAAATGCAAAGTTCACACTTATTATTGTACTAAAGCCTAAATGGAAAGTGAACATGGATTACTTCCATGTTCAGGTTGCCTAATGCTCTCAAATATCAATCCTATTGGTGACTACATATTTGTTTCTTCCTAAGATTATATATTCAAAATCAACCCTGTTGCAAATATCTAATCATATCACTCACTTTATACTTTGCCTGATTTTGTAATATCTCTTTTTTTATTGTTACGATGAGCCAATTTAGTCCTTTTTTAATTTTTTTTCATCTTTCATACATTTGATTCAAGTGAGTTAGCATTTCCATTTTTAACCCAAATACAGATTGCAGAATCACATCAGTTACACATTCACAATGTTTACATAATGCCATATTAGTGACTGTTGTATTCTGCTGACTTTTCTATCCCCTACTATCCCCCCTCCCCTCCCCTTTCATCTTCCCTCTCTACCTCATCTGTTGTTGTTCCGTTCTCTCCCTTCCCCCCCTTTCCCCTCACAACCTCGTATATGTGATTTCGTATAACGATGAGGGTTCTTTCCGTTTCCATGCAATTTCCCTTCTCTCTCCCTTTCCCTCCCATCACTTGTCTCAGTTTAATGTTAATATTTTCCTCATGCTCTTTCCCTCTGTTCAGTTCTTAATTGCTCTCCTTAAATCAAAGAAGACATTTGGCATTTGTATTTTAAGGATTGGCTAGCTTCACTTAGCATAATCTGCTCTAATGCCATCCATTTCCCTGCAAATTCCATGAATTTGTCATTTTTTAGTGCTGCATAATACTCCATTGTGTATAGATGCCACATTATTTTTTATCCATTCATCTATTGAAGGGCATCTAGGTTGGTTCCACAGTCTGCCTATTGTGAATTGTGCTGCTATGATCATTGATGTGGCGGTATCCCTATAGCATGCTCTTTTATGGTCCTCAGGGAATAGTCCGAGGAGGGCGATAGCTGGGTCAAATGGTGGTTCCATTCCCAGCTTTCCCAGGAATCTCCATACTGCTTTCCATAATGGCCGCACCATTTTGCAGTCCCACCAGCAATGTACAAGTGTACCCTTTTCCCCACATCCTCGCTAGCACATATTATTGTTTGACATCCTAATGGCTGCCAATCTTACTGGAGTGAGATGGTATCTTAGGGTGGTTTTGATTTGCATTTCTCTGACTGCTAGAGAAGGTGAGAATTTTTTCATGTACTTATTAATTGATTGTATGTCTTCTTTTGAGAAGTGTCTGTTCAGGTCCTTGGCCCATTTGTTGATTTTGTAATATCTCTATTGATATCTGCTTTCCTACATATTTTCCACTGTTCATCATTGTGACTGACCCTTCAAGTGTGCTGACATTTACTTTCACACTTTAACCCAAACCCTATTGCTAAAGCACTTTTGTTCCAAATCCTATACTCACTCTTCTTTGTTAACCTACCGAATATCTATCTAATCCTACTTACTATCCCTTTTTGACTGGATGTTCTCTTCAAATTTTAATCATAAAAGGAACAAGGTCCTATGCCATTGTATATCGATTTATCTGAGATATCTGTGCACAATGTAAATCAAAGCTAAGTATCCCAATGAAGGGCCCATTGCCCCTCTGGGCTTCAAAATTACCTAGACTTTCTTTTTTCATTTATATATTTCACCTCTATATTTTTAAAAATATCGCAGGTTCCCAATACCATTATTCATCCAGCAGAATGATTTCTAACCCAAATCAAACATTTTATTAACCCTAACAATACACTGTTCCCTCAATGTAAATTTAAAGAAGAGCAGGGACAGAGTTGGTCTTACAATACAGGAATGTAGGGGATCTTTCACCTGTTGAGAACCACAAGTTCAATGCAGAAATGATCCCTGGAGAATATGTAGTCAGCTATGGAGGACCTGAGAAAGCAAAAGTAATCTTCCATGGCAAAATACCTGGTCAGGATGACGGGATGTGTCTGAATCAGAACCTCTCTTCTCAATGTAGAGGAGATGGACCAAACCAGGCCTGTGTGGAGAGCTATTACCGGGTTCCTATGGTTGATATACCATTCTAACTTGTGAATGTTTCACAGGAAGTAGGGGAAGCCTCCATCTAATGAGACACTTGGAAGCAACTGTTAGGATAAAGTGTTTGCCAAGGCAGTGACCTCATTCAGTTCCTGAAGGAAGTGACCTCACCTTACTCCCTTGGTGATGGAACTCTCTGAACTTAGGATCCTGGAAGCCAGGCACACAGAGCCAGTCCCAGTACCAGTCCCAGTGGGTTCACTTGTTTGGAATTACCAAGGACAGAGTCAGTCTTTCTTTGTATCTACTGATGTTAGAATGGCCAAAAGCCAAGAGAGCTCTGAAGAGGGGCCTTTCCTGAAAAAGCAGATAGTGGCCCACCGCTGGCTCCTGACAACTTCATAGAGATGGCCAAGGAGACCATATCTGAGACAGGACAGGACATTTCGGGGGAACATTGTGTGGCCCACCAGTCAGAGGACACTCCATAGAGTCACAGACCTACTTAGGGTAAAAAGGTGCCTTTGTGGGTGTGGTTGTGAGTTTGTGATTTTGTCTCATGTTGTGAGAATAGGAAAAAAAGGTGGTTTGTTTGGTTTGGAGTGAACTGTTTCTCGTAAGTCGTTTGAAAAGGAGAGTGTTTCTATGTCTGTGTATCCCATGGTGTCCGTGGTTGTAGACATTAGAAAAGAGAGTGCATCAATGGATGTGTCCTGTCTAGTAGAAAGCTTCCCATTTCATCCTGCCCAATTTATGAATGGTTTGCGGCTTTACTTAAAGATGGGCATAACCTAATACATTCCTAATTTCCAGGTTTATTCATGAACTCTGTTCACTCTCCAGAATAGGATCATGGTTTTGTGTCCAACATATATACCACCTCCAAGCTCTGTGACATGGCCATGTACTGGATAGCTGAAGGGAATGGCGAGCATCTCAAAAAACTCAGATATCAGTGTGACCAGGAAAATCTCAGTGGAAAAACCCTGCTTTGGGCATTTTGCTTATATATTGTTCTGATGAACTGAATGTCAGGAAGTTCTTGCTCTGGCCACCCCTTTGTGAAGCCTGAAGTAAACAGTTTTCAAATGGAAATGATTGGGCATCACCTGTGGCTCTTTGCTTAATTGCTTTGGAAAGGGATGTGTCTGAATTAGCATCTTGGCCCTGTGTGAGGTTGTGGCTTAGATTCTCAGCACCAGATGGATCTAAAGAAAGATCCCATGTGTGCATCCAAAACCAAAATGGCAAATACACCAGTCATTGTGGATAAAGTCTCGCTTTCCTCTGTGAGGTTCCTGACCTCTATCAAGTGAGAATAGGGATCCTTTGTGTCAATTGAGTTCTTCAAAGCCCTGCAAAGGTGCTTGGGTTTTCTCATGACTCTAATTTACATAAAGAATCTATACCTCTAACTCAGTAGGCCTCAAATTGAAGAAGCGGTGCAGTATTAACGGCATGCCTATTTGATCACTCCGGGTTCACAGGAAGTATGTCCAGGCCACCCTGACTTTAGGCAAATGAGGGGCAAGGGAGCTTATTTTGGACACTGTCTTGGAATGTGCCCCTCATGGAAACCTCCAGCCAGAGGTTATGATGAGTATCTATATGGAAAAAGATGAGGGCCATGTGGGAGTGTTTTGGTTTAATTGTGGTCATTATGTGGCTGTTAAAGGAGATGCCTGGGTCCACATGGGCTTGAACTCTGGTGTGATTACACTTAGAGAGTGCATTCTGGATCTGATCTCAGAGAACTTGTGCCATGAATTGTGTTGGGATTCTAGGAGGGCACGCATGAGAGTCTCCCTTGGAAACTGAGATCTAGGCCCAGGGTGGCTTTCCACAGAGCACTGGGAATCTCAGCCAGGATACCACATGATTTTTTTTTTCTGAAAGACTTGGTAGGCATAGGTGACAGTCAAAACACACATGGACCTCACATTGTAGACCTCAATGGGTCTGATTTCATGTGACTTTTTGGCCACTCCCTGGGAAGCCTTGTCTTTAACAGTTCTACAGAGCATTCATCGAAATGAGGTTTCTCATCATTTAATGGTTCCTGTACAAATTGAAATCCACAGTGCCTCCATCTTCATCCGTGAAAAATGGCTAGATAAATACAATAAAATTATTGAAATTTCCATGACCAGGTGGCACTGGAGAAAATTTGGAAAACCGGTTGCTGATCATGAGTATACCAGACAGTGCCTTGATTGACTAGGTTTCATCAAAATGGTGTATAACAGAGATGCCAGTAAATTGGAGCCTGCTGAGTAGTGGGCCTAGATCAGAGGAGGGGAGGTGTGTGATAAAACATCTCTGGTGGGGTCATGTTGATCTTCCATTGGCTTCCAAATGCCTTGTGACTGACATGGTGCAGCCAGCAGACCCTTATATGTAATGGTATCTTGTTATATAGAGAGGTTTCAGGGCAATGTTGAGAATTATGTTGCTGTGGTCAAGGGGAAAAGCTATGTGGAATAGAAGCATTGTTGGTATATTCTCTTGCAGACCCTGACCCACCACACGTGACAGAACTCCCTCAAGCACTGTGTCCCAGGTGATCTTTTTTTTACTTCATAAGCAAATACAGCAGCAAGAAACACCATGAAAATTGGAGGATGAACAAATGGCTTCACAGTCCACACAGGGAGACACTTAGAACCCAGTGGCCACAGTTTACCTACAAAGATCAAATTCAGGACTGGTGTCTCATGTTAATTGGAAAATAAGAAACTATGTTTTACAGGTCACATAGGTGCAGACCCCTTTGATGATCTCAGTACAAAGGAAGCTAAAGCTCCTCATAACAACATATGTTTCAAGTGCCCAACCTCAGAGGAAATTTCTCAAGAAGTCTTTAGGCCAGCAGAGCTCCATGTTTATGGAGTGTTCACCCTGTCCCTTACTTTTGGAAACTCCTGTACCACCTTCAAGGTAGTGAACTTCTTAGCATATTACATTCCAGAGAAGTATTCACTGATTTTCTAATTCTTCTCCTCTAATTATGTCTTACTTGGGGCGAAGATAATGTCAAGCCATTGTTCTGGAGGAGTGGGAAGATTTTGTGTGGCACATATTTGCATACACATTGGATACATTTTCCAAATTTCCATTCGAAATACTGAATCCCTGACTCTAACCCCTACCATACTAGACTCTGACTACTAATCGTAATATGATAGAGAATAATAACCAAAACAGAATAGAAATACAAGCAGTTCAGAGGAGGCATGGTGTATAGTTGGAATTGCCTTTTGCATTATATAGGGTAGGAGTTATAAATCTAGTCATTTTTTTTGTTGAAATAGTTCTCCGTGTGTTTTGAAAGTTAACAAATATGTGAATTCCTGTCTCCTTTTCTCTGTAGCCTATTCAGCACATGTAATTTTATATGCACATATAGAATTGTACCTGGTATCACACGTACATTTTTGTGAGGTGACTGACTTGGCAAATACAAATTGTGAGAAGAGATCACTCCTCCTAAATGCTGTTGGAACTGAAAATTCAACCTATGGGTAAGCCTCCTAGTTGAACAACATTATACATAAATCCATGTTCAGTATATGAATATTTTTGGGTCTGTGGATGATATGTATTTCATGATGAATTTTGATTGGCATATATATTGCTAGTTTTTAATGTCTGTGTGTGTGTGTGTGTGTATATATATATATATATATATATATATATATATATATATATATACTCTCCAGATTTTTCAAAATATGAAATATTTGTGTCTTATTTTGCACTCCCTAAATTCATTCATATTCATGTATGTGGATTTATAATCCAATTTTTAAAAAAATTATTCTCAGAAATATTCATCCACCTGAAATACATATTTTTTCCTAGTACTGAAACAGTTTTCAGTAAATGGTGCATCCAAATCCTAATATTTCGGCATTGCAAGATGGCTGTGAAGACAGTGTATCACACCCAGTGTACCCTGCCACTGCGCAAGTGAATAACGAGTTAGAGCAATGAAAAACTATCTTGTTAGGATCTTACAGGAAAATGGGTGTTTACCGAAACCTAGAAGAATGATTTCCACCACCGAGGTCCGGTAATTGAGTCTCAAACACAAGCCACTTGTGCAACTGGAGATCCATTCTGATTGATCCGCGTGACCTGCCCTGTGTCTACAAATGGTGAGGCACCACCGAGAAGCGACCAGCAAGCAGGGAGAAACGTTGCTGCGGATTCTGTGGAATCTTGCTGGCTGAGCATCCACTGAGCCCCCAGCTGAATTCGGGATTTCAGACGGGGAAGTTAGCAGTACATTTCTATGCCCCAAAGCAGAAACTCCACAAAGGAAACCAACAGCCACCATCTTGGAGAGCTGAAGTAACCACCACCACTCCCTGACAGATTGCAAGAATAAAACAGGTGTGTGTTTCTCAGCTCATCTCACATACAGAGGGGAATTCGCATAAAATATCTCCTAGGCTTTTGGGGGAGGAATAATCAGAGGAAGTCTGCATAAAGACTCGGGGAAAACTAGAGGCACCTGACCTTCATCTCCCCTTCCCATCAGCGGCAAAAATGAAACTTGTCTAGCCAGTGCGGGGCGATGGGCAAGCGAAAAAAATTAAAACAATAGAGTTCCAGGGTTCCCAATAGACACCCTCCCCACCCAACAAACGGCAGACCCAGAGAACAGTTTGAGCTGCCGAGAAGCATGACTCAGGAGAAATCTGGTCTAGCAGGAGAAATCAGGACTAGCAGGATAAACCAGGGGACTAGAGGCCAGGCCCTCCTGACTGGCTGGCTGGAGAACGCCGGCCCACTGCCAGTGTGACTGGGCAACTGGAGACCACCTTCCTGCTGGCGCCAGCCCACCTGCTGACGCTATGTCTTGACGGCTGGAGAACGCGCGCCTGCCGGCGACCGAACGCGCAACTGTGTGGCTAGAGATCACCCACCAGCTGAAGACAGACCACAAGCTGCCCGCGCTACTGGGTGGCTGGAGACTGCCGGCCTGCCAGCGACCGGGAGCTGAAACCAACCAGAGACAATCCAGTCCACCCACCCAATTCGGACACTCCGGCAAGGAGCCTGGGGCCCACCACAGCAGAGAGGTGACATCACTGGAGCTCGGCCATCAGAATTCCTTAACAGCGGAATCCACTTAAGCAGGCATAGTCTACCAACACAAAGGAGAGAAAACAGAGATATATAAACCCATAACAAATCTATAGAAGAGAGCAGAAACACAGCAATCAAATAGAGCTGGAAAATGACGTGAACATCATGAAAAAACAAGGGAAAACAAGGTGTACAAACAATGAAGGACAACTTAATACTACAGGAGAACCTAGAAGCATCAGAAACAGGGATAGGGAAAAAACTTAAGTCATACCTAACTCAGATGGAAAGGAATAAGAGAGAAGACATGAGGCAGCAAGTCTAAGGATAAAAGTATATTTTGAAAATGAATTAAACTAACAAATTCAAATGGCAAAGAACAAGCTTTACCAGGAGATAGAGATCTTTTAAAAAATCATACAGTAATTCTAGAAATGCAGGAAACTATAAACCAAATTAAAAACTCAAACAAGAATATTACAAATAGACTAGATCAAGTAGAAGTCAGAACATCAGATAATGAAGACAAAGTTTGTCAACTTGAAAAGAATATAGTCAACACAGAAAACATGCTTAAATCCCATGAGCAACTATTCAAGAGATATGGGATGTCATAAAAAAAAACAAAATTGGGAGTCATCGGGATAGAAGAAGGCATAGAAATTCAAACCGAATGAATGAACAACATATTAAATGAAATAATTCTAGAAAACTTCCCAGAGATGAAAGATGGAATGGATTGCCATATCCTGGAAGCCTACAGGACCTCAAACATTCAAAACCATAATAGACAAACTCCAAGACATATAATTATGAAGATAGCCAACATACAGAACAAGGAGAGAATATTAAAAGCTACGAAAGAAAGTAGGCAGATAACATTCAGGGGTAAACCAATAAGGTTAACAATTGATTTTTCATCACAAACATTGAAAGCGAGAAGGTCTTTGAACAATGTATTTCAAACACTGAAAAATAATGGATTCCAACCAAGAATACTGTATCCAACAAAATTAAGCTTCAGATTTGACAATGAAATTAAGTCCTTCCTGATAAATAAAAGCTAAAAGAATTCGCAGACAGAACACCAGCACTGCAAAGCATTTTGAGCAAAATACTACAAGAAGAGGAATTGAAAAATAGTGCCCAAAACTAACAGCGGGAGGTATCTCAGTAAAGGGGTAAGAAAAAAACCAAAAAGTAAAAACTACCCAAATTAAAATAAATAAATAAATAAACATGACTGGAAGTACAAATCATATTTCAATTGTAACCTTAAATGTTAAAAATCTAAACTCACCAATCAAGAGACATAGGCTAGTAACCTGGATCAAAAAAATAAATCCAACAATATGCTGCCTTCGAGAGACTCATATGAAAGGTAAAGACATACACAGGCTGAAAGTGAAAGGTTGGGAAAAATCATACCACTCATATGGCCCTCGGAAGCAAGCAGGAGTAACCATACTCATATCATATAAAATCAACTTCAAACCTACATTAATCAAAAGGGATAAAGTAGGACACTATATATTGTTAAAAGGAACCATCCACCAACAAGACATAACAATTATCAATTGGTATGCACCAAACAATTGAGCTGCAATGCTCATAAAACAAACTCGCCTCAAGTTCAAGAGTCAAATAGACTACAACACAATAATTATGGGTGACTTCAACACACCGCTCTCGCCATTAGACAGATCCTCTATAAAAAACTGAATAAAGAAACTATAGAATTCAACAGCACAATCAATAACCTTGACGTAACCGACATATATAGAATACATCAACCATCATCAAGTGGATACACTTTATTCTCAGCAGCACATGGATCCTACTCCAAGTTAGACCATATATTATGCCATTGGGCAACTCTTAGTAAATATAAAGGCGTGGAGAAAATACCATGCACCATATCTGATCATAATGGAATGAAACTGGAAATCAATGATAAAAGAAGGAAGGAAAAATCCTACATCACATGGAAAATGAACAATATTCTACTGAATGATCAATGGGTTACAGAAGACATAAAGGAGGAGATAAAAATATTTTTAGAATCAAATGACAATACAGACACATCGTACTGGAATCTATGGGACACAAAGAAGGCAGTTTTAAGAGCGAAATTCATTTCTTGGAGTTCTTTCCTCAAAAAAAGAATAAAACAACAAATAAATAAACTCACAGTACACATCAAAAACCTAGAAAAGGAAGAGCAAAACAACAGCAAATGTAGTAGAAGACAAGAAATAATTAAAATTAGAGCAGAAATCAACGAAATTGAAACAAAAAAAAACATTGAAAAAATTGATAAAACTAAAAGTTGGTTCTTTGAAAAAATAAATAAGATTTACAGGCCCTTAGCCATGCTAAGGATGAGAAGAAGAGATACAACTGAAATTACTAACATATGGAATGAAAAAGACAATATCACAACAGACAGTACACAAATACAGAAGATAATTAGAAAGTATTTTGAAACCCTATATTCCAATAAAATAGAAGATAATTAAAATATCGACAAATTTCTTAAGTCATACGATCTGCCCAGATTCAGTCAGGAAGACACACACAATTTAAACAGACCAAAAACAAAGGAAGAAATAGAAGAAGCCATCAAAATACTACCAACCAAAAAAAGCCCTGGACCTGATGGGTATAGAGCAGAGTTCAAAAAAACCTTCAAAGAAGAATTAGTACCAATACTTTTCAAGCTATATCAAGAAATAGAAAAATAAGGAGCTCTTCCAAATTCATTCTCGGAGTCCAAAATCACCCTGATCCCAAAACCAGACAAAGACACTTCAAAAAAGAAAACTACAACCAATATCTCTAATGAACTTGGATGCAAAAATTCTCAATGAAATCCATGTGAATTGAATCCAAAAGCATATCAAAATAGTTGTGCACCATGATCAAGTAGGATTCTTCCCTGGAATGCAAGGCTGGTTCAATATACGGAAATCAATAAATGCTATTCACCACATCAATAGACTTAAGGACAAGAACCATATGATCATCTCGATAGATGTAGTAAAAACATTCGACACAGTTCAGCATCCCTTTATGTTCAAAACACTAGAAAAACTAGAAATAACAGGAACTTACCTCAACATTGTAAAAGCTATATATGCTAAACCTCAGGCTAGGATCATCCTAAATGGAGAAAACTGAAGGCATTCCCTCTGAAATCTGGAACAAGACAGGGATGCCCTCTATCACCACTTCTATTCAATTTAGTTCTTGAAATACTAGCCAGAGAAATTAGACAGACAAAAGAAATTAAAGGCATAAAAATAGGAAAAGAAGAGCTTGAATTATCGCTATTTGTGGATGACATGGTAATATATTTAACAGACCCAAAAGGGTCTACAAAGAAACTGCTAGAGTTAATAAATGAAGGATATAAAACCAACACGCATTAATCAAAGGCATTCCTGTATATCAGCAACAAAACTTCTGAAATTGAAATGAGGAAAACCACTCCATTCACAATATCCTCAAAGAAAATAAGATACTTGGAAATCAACCTAACAAAAGAGGTGAAAACCACAGAACCCTAAAGAGAGAGATAGAAAAAGATCTTAGAAGATGGAAAAATGTACCCTGTTCATGGATAGGCAGAACTAAATTCATCAAAATGGCGAAATTACCCAAAGTTCTATACAGGTTTAACGCAATGCCAATCAAAATCCCAATGGCATTTCTTGTAGAAATGATAAAGCAATCATGAAATTCATATAGAAAAACAAAAGACACAGAATAGCAAAAGAAATTCTAAGCAGGAAGTGTGAATCGGGAGGTATAGCGATACCAGAGTTCAAACTTTACTACAAAGCAATAGTAACAAAAACAGTGTGGTACTGGTACGAAAACAGGCAGGTGGACAAATGGTATAGAATGGAGGACAGAGAAACCAATCCACAAAATTACAACTTTCTTATATTTGATAAAGTGGCTATAAACATGCAATGGATGAAGGATAGCATCTTCAACAAATGGTGCAGGGAAAATTAGAAATCCATATGCAACAAAATGAAACTGAATCCCGTTTTCTCACCATGCACAAAAGTTAAATCAAAATAGATCAAGGAGCTAGATATCAAATCAGAGACACTGCGTCTCATAGAAGAAAAAGTTGGCTACGATCTATATACTGTGGGGTCAGGCTCCAAATTCTTTAATAAGACATCAATAGCCCAAGAGTTAATAACAAGAAAAAAACAAATGGGACTTACTTAAACTAAAAAGTTTTTTTCTCAAGAAGAGAAACAATAAGAGAGGTAAATAGAGAGCCTACATCCTGGGAACAAATTTTTACCCCTCACACTTCAGATAGAGCCCTAATAAACAGAATATACAAAGAACTCAAAATATTAAACAATAAGATAACAAATAACCCAATCAACAAATGGGCCGAGGACCTAATCAGACACTTCACAGAGGAGGACATACAATCAATCAACAAGTACATGAAAAAATGCTCACCATCTCTAGCAGTCTGAGAAATGCAAATCAAAACCACCTTAAGATACCATCTTACTCCAGTAAGATGAGCAGCCATTATGAAGTCAAACAACAATAAGTGTTGGCGAGGATGTGGGGAAAAGTGTACACTTGTACACTGCTGGTGGGACTGCAAATTGGTGAGGCCAATTTTGAAAGAAGTATGGATATTCCTGGGAAAGCTGGAAATGGATCCACCATTTGACCCAGCTATCACCCTTCTTGGACTGTTCCCTGAGGATCTTAAAAGAGCGTACTATAGGGATACTGCCACATCAATGATCATAGCGGCACAATTAACAATAGCTAGACTGTGGAACCAACTTAGATGCCCTTCAATAGATTAATGGATAAAAAAATGTGGCATCTATACACAATGGAGTATTACACAGCACAAAAATGACAAAATCATAGAATTTGCAGGGAAATGGATGGCATTAGAGCATATTATGTTAAGCGAAGCTAACCAGTCCTTAAAAAATAAATGCCAAATGTCTTCTCTGATATAAAGAGAGCAAATAAGAGCAGAACAGGGAGGAAGAGCATGAGGAAAATATTAACATTAAACAAAGACGAATGGGGGGAGAGAAAGGGAGAGAGAAGGGAAAGCTTATGAAAATTGTAGGAGACCCTCAATGTTACACAAAATCGCATATAAAATGTTGTGAGGGGAAGTGGGGGGGAAACAATGGAGAGAATTGAACAATAGCAGATGAGGTAGAGAGGGAAGATGGGAGGGGAGGAGAGGGTGGATAGTAGGGGATAGGAAAGGTAGCAGAATACAACAGTCACTAATATGCCATTATGTAAAAGTGTGAATGTGTAACCGATGTGATTCTACAATTCGTATTTGGGGAAAAAATGGGAGTTCATAACCCAATTGAGTCAAATGTATGAAAGATGATATATCTTGAGCTTTGTAATGTTTTGAACAACCAATAAAAATAAATAAATAAATAAATAAAGGTTTAAAATTTAGTGGGAAGAAATCAGCTAAAAATGGGTTCAGATGTATTCATTTTGCTATGCAGAAACTTTGTTTTGTGTAGTTGTAAATATCACAAATTTATTTTACCAGAAAATGCACACAAATTGAGATGAAAGGATAATTCACCTATCTTCATGAAAAATTCATTGCATTTTCTACACTTTTCATACTTCATTTTTTTCGTGAATATTTTGACATGGACAAGGTCTAGTCTTAGGCTATTCTTCCAGAATACTACCTCATCTGACAAGTTCGTACAATGTGTTGGATTGTTCTTTTCATCTTTTATTTAATAGTTTCTAGCTGATAATGTGTATTTTTCTTATCTTTATTTGGACATTATCTTTGCATTTTATGTTTTACTGGGGAAGAGACTCATCAAAAGCTCTTTATTATATGTATCAACAATCAAACATTTAGAGCATGCAATTATTCTTAATTTTGCATGAAAATAAATTTGTACCATTTTTCTTATAAAGATGTTGTATTATTAATAATGTCCCTACTGTAATAAGTAACTACTTACAAGAAGAATTAAACAATTGACTTTATATCAATTATGAACATGAAAAGTACTAAAATAAGTATTTGGCAATTAATACACAATTGATAGAAATAGAAATCACAAGAACGCCATTTAAAATGTCAGTGCATATGGTCCTTAAATAATAGGTTGTTCAAATAAAATTTCTCTAATTCATAAGAGTTAATATGCCATATTACAGCTTAATGTGATATAAAACCTTAAATTATTAGTATTGATAAATAAGAATGATACCTTTTTACTTAAATATGTTTATTTGATTTTCACTGTAAGATGTTAATTATGGAAGAATTGAGAATTAAGAAAGACTTGGTCTATATTATTTCTAACAGGAAAATCAAAGTACTTTTAAATATATATGTATATATATATAATATATGTAATGCATATGCATGAATATAGATACATATGTGTAATAAATGTATTGTAATATATCTATCAGGTGATTATAATTTTTAGATTTTCTCAAGAAAAAGAATGACTATAAAAAACAGTCTTAAACTTAAATTTCATAGCATACTACTGTTTGTAATGACATGAGAGAAAAATAGATATGGAGGGGAAACGAAAAAGGAAGGGAGAGAAGGGGGAAAATGGGGAAGAAAGTGAGTAAAGAAGAGGGACATGAGTGTATGATGTTAAGATAAAAGTGGAGGGGCTGGGTTTGTGGCTCAGTGGTAACATGCTTTTCTAGCATGTGTAAGGCACATGGTTCTATTCTCAGCACCACATACAAATAAACAAAATGAAGGTCAATCAACAACTGAAAAAATAAAAAATAAAAAAGAAGAAATATTATGAAAATTCCAAGCTTTGATGAATGTTAAATAAAAAAAATTATGTTACATAGCCTTATGTAATTTTAGACTATCCAAAATAGTCACTAAATGTTAGATTATTAGTGCTATAACTAAAAATCCATTGATCTTTCCTCTACATTCTGTGGCATGCTAGTGCTAAAATAAATTGTATTATTAATCCCCCCCAAAATCCTAATATTTCTACAGTAACTGACCCAGTTGAACATCAATGCAAGTAGACATGATGTGCATTTTGACGTTCCTTTTTATTCAACACTGGTACATTACTATTTCTTCAGTTTATGCACATCATAGCATATATGTCTCATCAAAATTTCGCAAATTTATAGGCATTTGTTTCACTTTCAATCACTTCCTGCTTGAGAACACATGTATTCCTCCATGTTTCTTGACTGCTCTTTTCATGAGACTTCTTTCCAAACACATTATTTTCGATTTCCATTATCACATTTGAAGCAAAACTCACAAACCCGTCACAATAAACCATAACACTAATATTACCATTAGATGTGTAACTGGTTGGAATGAATGGTTCTATATCAATATAAGATTTCTTACTTAGTTTCAGATATCAATTCAATCCATTATTTAAAGTGGAACCAGTTATATTATTTATTCACAGTACAGTCTATTCACGAATTATCTCTATATTCATAGACACAGGTACACCTCTTTGTACCCCCAATACTAACTTATATGTCCTCAAAATATAGCTCCCAGAAATGGTGGAAGAAATACTCATGTCACCTGATCTACATATACATTTTATCACAGTAATATTCTGGACACAAAAAGCAAAGGTCACACTTATGATTGTACAAAACCTAAATGGAAAGTGAACATGGATTACTAAAAACATCCATGTCCAGGTTGCCTAATGCTCTCAAATGAAAATCCTATTGGTGACTACATATTTGTTTCTTCCAAAGATTATATATTCAAACTCAACCATGTTGAAACTGTCTAATCCTGTCACTCACTTTATACTTTGCCTGATTTTGTAATGTCTCTATTGATATCTGCTTTCCTACATATTTTCCCCAGTTAATCATTGTGACTTCCTCGTCACATGTGCTGATATTTACATTCACTCTCTTAGCGATACCCTACTTCTAAAGAACTTTTGTTCCAAATCCTACACTCATTCTTCTTCCTAAACCTACCGACTATCTTCCTAATCCTACCCACTATCACTTTTTGACTGGATGTTCTCTTCTACATTCAATCATCCAAGGTGAAAGGTCCTATGCCATTGTATATCGATTTATCTGAAACATCTGTGCAGAATGTAATTCAACGCTAAGTATCCCAATCAAGGGACAAATGACCTTCTGGGCTTCAAATCTTACTTAGATTTCTGTTTTCGTACATATATTTCACCTCTATATTCTTGTAAATATCACAGGTTCCCAATACCATTATTCATGCAGCAGAATGGTTCCTAACCCATATCGAACATGTTAATAACACTAATCATACACTGTTCCCTCAATCTAACTTTGCTGAAGAGCAGCGACAGTGTTGGTCTTACAATACAAGAATGTATGGGATCTTCCACCTGCTGAGAACATCAAAGGTACGTGCAGAAATGATCTCTGGAGAAGATGTAGGCAGCTATGAAGGACCTGAGAGAGCAAAAGACATCTCCATGGCAAACAACCTGGAAGGATGAAGGAATGTGTCTGAATCAGCCTCACTCTTCTTAATGTAGAGTAGACCAAACCAGGCCTGTGTGGAAAGCTCTTCCCAGGTGCGTATGGTTGATATACCATTCTAACATATGAAATTGTCACAGGAAGTAGGGGCAGCCTCCATCTCATGGAACCCTTGGAAGCAACTGTTAGGACAAAGTGGTAGCCAAGGCAGTGACCTCATTCAGTTCCTGAAAGAAGTGACCACACCTCACTTCCTTGGTGATGAAAGTCTCTGAACTTGGGATCCAGGAAGCCAGGCACCCAGAGCCATTACCAATCCCAGTCCCAGTGGTCTCACTTGTTTGAATTTACCAAAGACAGAGTCAGTCTTTCTTCTTACCTGTTAAGGTCTGTAAACAAGTCAGATTGGCACCTGTTATTTTGCTGGAGAAATGTTAGAGTCTGTAAACAAGTCTGGATGGTGCCTGGCAAAATGCCAGAGGGAGTGGTTTGTGAAGTAACAAAAGCGAGCCATTAAGTGTGAAGATTCCTTATTGGTTGACTGCTGTATCTATTTTATGCTAATGAGATAGGCTGTGTAAAATGTATAAATATCGCTCAGATCTTACAATAAACGGCTCTCATTCCTGCTGCATCAACATACACAAGTTATTCGTCACCCCCCAGGTTATTCTGCTGCAGCGGGACTGCGGCAGATGGTGGCCCGTTACGGGGAGCCCTGGGACACTCACGGGTAAGGGTCGAAAAAAGCTTTCTGTCCATAGATAGGACGGGAGCAATCTGCTCGTCCCTAGGCAGATAGGGCGATAGGAAAAATGACCATTTCGAGAAAATGGAGAAGATTGATGCAGTATGTTTGTGTCTTGTTTTGTCTTGAAATGTTGTATTGTCTTTGTGATGAAAATATGGAAGGGGTGAGAAGTAAATTGATAAGAGAAAAAGGCACCCCAGTGGAACCAAGAATAGTTAGGGCATGTGTTGATAAAAGCCCAGAAACTCTAGTCAGAAAGAAAAAGAAAGTTCAGAAGAAGAAGGATTATCAGGAAAAAAGTTGCAGCAAAAGGCTATTACTGAATACTTTTCGATACTGGAGGGTGCGTGAAATGACAAGGCGGCTGCCACCTGCCCAAGCCGATCATGGCGCAGTAAGAATTTTCCAAGAGGCAGTTGAGGGCTCTTCCCCGCCCCCCTGCCCGGGGGAGCGGATCACCACTGTGAGCCCAAATCTAGACCTGACCTGGAGGCACAGTCTCGCAGGGTTTTGCTCCCTGTGCCCGGAAGAAGTTTGAGCCCAGGACTCTCCCTGGGGCCATCTGGGGCTGCCCAGGATGCTACAGCTGGCAGAAGATGCCACTGGCATCCCTGAAGTTTGATCATTTCCAAGGCCAGTAACTACAATGGGTCTCCCACACCTGCAGGCTGATGAGTAATGAGTACTATTAAGGCTTATTTCAAATGTAAAAAACCTTGAGATAATGTACTAAAATTGTTCAGAAGGTTGTTTTCTTAGTGAAATGCTACAGGATTTTCTTTAGCCATCCGGAGTTCCTGCCTTCGTCCAAGTGCCGGTGAAAACAAAGGTGGAAGAATTTACAATGTTGCTGAGAACTAGAGGAAACTTCGGCTGAGAACCCGAGGAGACTTCGGAGCTATCGCTGTTTCTGCTACTACAACTTAAGCTAGCTGCCTGGAGAACTTACCTGGACTGTGATTTACCTGAACTCTGAGTTAATCTATTGAGACACTGCTTTATCTGGACTGAGACAACAGACTGTAATCTACAACAACTTGTAACTCGGTATCTTTGCTAACGGTGTCATTGCTGGTATAAGTTTTCCAAGGGCTTCTTGCATGGAGCCATCAATTGGATTGGTATTGTAACATTTTGTATCCTCCCTTTCTGTTTCTAGCAGGTTATTTATGGTGTTTCTGTAAAAAACACTATGGTCCTTATTTAAATTAAACAAAAGGGGGAAATGTTAACGTCTGTAAACAAGTCAGATTGGCACCTGTTATTTTGCCAGAGAAATGTTAGAGCCTGTAAAGAAGTCTGGATGGCGCCTGGCAAAATGCCAGAGGGAGTGGTTTGTGAAGTAACAAAAGCGAGCCATTAAGTGTGGAGATTCCTTATTGTTTGACTGCTGTATCTATTTCATGCTAATTAGATAGGCTGTGTAAAATGTATAAATACCGCTCTTATTCAACAATAAACGGCTTCCAGGCCTGCTGCATCAGTCTACACAAGTTGTTCGTCACCCCCCCGGTTATTTTGCCCAGCCAGCCGGGCTACGGCACTTACCTACTGATGTGAGGATGGCCAAATGCCAGGGAAGCTCTGAAGATGGTTCGTTCCTGATAAAGCAGGTATTGGCTCACCGCTGACTCCTGACTACTTCAAGAGTTGGCAAAGGAAAGCAGATTTGAGACAGAACAAGCAATTTTGGGGAACATAGTATGGCCCACCAGTCAGAGGACACTCTGGATAGTCACAGACCAACTTGGAGGAAAGTGTTGCCTTTGTGGGTGTGGTTGTGGGTTTGTGTATCCCACTGTGTCTGTGGTTATAGACATTAGAAAAGAGAATGCATCAATGGATGTGTTCTGTCTAGTAGAAAGCTTCTCAGCATTCATCCTGCCAAATTTATGAATGGACTACGACTTTCCTTATGAATGGGCAATACCTGCTATCTTCCTAAGTTCCTGTTTTCTTCCTGAATTCTGGCCACTCTCAAGAATAGGCTCATGGTTTTGTGTAAAAGATATGTACCACCTCCAAACTCTGTAACATGGCCTTGTACTGGATAGATGAAGGGAATGGAGAGGAACTCAGAAAACTCAGATATCAGTGTGACCAGTAAAGTGTCAGTGGAGAAACACTGATTTGGGCCTTTTGTTTACCTATTGTTCCGTTGCCCTGAATGTCTGGAAGGTCTTTGCCTCAGTCCACCCCTTTGTGAAGCCTGAAGAAAACAGTTTTCTAATGGAAAATAATGAGCATCACCTGTGACTCTTTGCTTAATTGCCATGGAAAGGGATGTGTCTGAATCAGCCTCTTGGCCCTGTGTGAGGCTGTGACTTAGATTCTCACCACCTGATGAATCTAAGGAAAGATCTCATGTGTGCATCCAAAACCAAAATGGAAAAAGAGCAGTCTTGTGGATGAAGTCTCTCACCTTCCTCTGTAAGGTTCCTGATTTCCATCAAGTGAGAATAGGTATCCTTTGGTTCAAAAAGTTTTTCAAAGCCCTGCAGAGGCAAGCCCATAGGTGCTTGGATTTTCTCATGACTCCAATTCACATAAAGAATCTAAACCCCACAGACATTAGGCTCAAATTGGAGAAGCAGAGCAGTATTAATGGCAGGCCTATTTGATCACTCCTTGTTCACAGATAGGTTGTCAAGCCACCCTGACTTTAGACAAATGAGGGTAGGGAGCATATTTTGGATACTGTCTTCAGCTGCGCCCCTCATGGAAACTTCCAGCCAGAGGTAATGATGAGTGTCTATGTGGAAGTAGTTGAGAGCCATGTGGGAGTATTTTGGTTTTAATTGTGGTCATTTGTTTGGCTGATGGAAGAGATGACTGGGTCAACCTTGGCTTGAACTCTGGTGTGAGTCTTCTTAGAGACTGAGTTTGGAAATTACTGCAGAGATGTATTGCCATGAATTGTGTTGGGATTTTTGGAGGCCACACATGGTAGTGGCCTTTGGAAACTGAGATCTAGGTCCAGGGGGCTTCCCACAGAGCACTGGGAATCTGAGCCAGAATATCACATGATTTTATTCTTTAAGACTTGACAGCAATAGTTGAGAGTAAAAACACACATGGACCTCACATTGTAGACCTCAATGGGCCTGGCTTCATTTGATCATTTGGCCACTCTTTGGGAAGTCTTGCCTGTGAGAGTTCTCCAGATGTTTCATTGAAATGGGCTTTCTCACCATTTGATGTTTCCAGAATGAATTAAATCCCACAGTGCCTCCAACCTCATCCTTGAAAAATGGCTAGATAAACATCATAAAAATTTGAAATTCCCATCACCAGGTGTCACTGGATACACTTTGGATTTCCTGTTGCTGATCATGAGTGTACCAGACAGTGCCTTGATTGACTGGGTTTCATGAAAATGGTGTAGAACAGTGATGCAAATAAGTTAAAGTCTGTTGAGTAGTGGGCCTAGAGGAGTGTTTTGCAGGTCTGTGATAAAACTTCTGTGTTGGGATTATGTGGATCTGCCAAAAGGCTTGTAACTGACATGGTGCAGCCAGCAGACCCTTGTATGTAAAGGCATCTTGTTGAATGGAGAGGTTTCAGGTCAATGTTCAGAATCAGGTTGCTATGGTCAAGGGGGCAAGCTATGTGGGATAGAAGCCTGGTTGGTGCATTCTCCTGCAGACCCTGACGCACAACACGTGACAGATCTCCCTCCAGCACTGTGACCCAGTTGAATTTCTTGTATTTCCTGAAGCCAATACCAAACTCCCAGTGCAGCAGCAAGAACACCATGAAAAGTGGAGGATTACCAAATGGCTTCACAGTCCACACGGGGCCACACTTAGCCTTCAGTGGCAAGAGTTTACTTACAAAGAGAGAATTCAGCCTTGCTGCCTCACTTTCTTTGGAAAATAAGAAACCATGTTCTGCAGGTCACATAGATGGAGACCCAGCTTTGGTGGTCTCACTAGAAAGGAAGCCATAGGTCCTGACAACAACATATACTTCAAGTGGCCAACCTCAGAGGCAGGTTCTCCAGAAGTCTTTAGGCTGGCACATCTCCATATTTGTGCAATATTTACCCTGTCCCTTACTTTTGGAAACTCTTCTACCACCTCCAAGATTGTGAACTCGCAATCATGTTCCATTCCTGATATGAATTCACAGATTTTCTAACTCTTCTTCTTTATTTTGTCTTACTTGGGGCAAAGATAGTGTCAAGGTATTGTTGTGAATGAGAGTAGGAAGATTTTGTGTAGCACATATTTGCATACACAAATATGTTCTACACCATTTTCATGAAACTCAGTAAATCAAGGCAGTGTCTGGTATACTCATAATGAGCAACAGGACATCCAATGTTTCTCCAGTGCCACCTGGTCATAGGAATTTCAAAAATTTCATGGTATTTATCTAGCCATTTTCCAAGCATGAAGTTGGAGGCACTGTGGGTTTCAGTTCATTCAGCAAACATTAAATGGTGAGGAAGCTCATTTCAATGAAATCTCTGGAGAACTCTCACAGGCACGGCTTCCCAAAGAGTGGACAAAAGGTCACATTAGGCCAGGCCCATTGAGGTCTACAATGTGAGGTCCATGTGTGTTTTGACTCTCAACTATGGCTGCCATTTCTTTAAGAATAAAATCATGTGATATCCTTGCTGAGATTCCCAGGCCTCTGTGGAAATCCACCCGGGGCCTATGTCTCAGTTTCCAAGAGGGACTTTCATGCGTGGCCTCTTAAAATCCTAAAAAAATTCATTGCAATGATTCTCTGAGTTCAGTTCCAAAACCCAGTCTCTAAGGGGAATCACACCAGAGTTCAAGCCCACGTGGACCCAGTTATTTTTTCCAATGCAACACAAATGACCAAAATTAAAACCAAAACACTCCCACATGGCCTTCATCTTATTCCATATAGTCAATCATCTTAACCTCTGGCTGGAGGTTTCCATGAGGGGCGCAGCCCAAGACAGTGTCCAAAATCAGCTCGTTTGCCCCTCATTTGCCTAAAGTCAGGGTAGCCTGGACACCGTTTCTGTGAACCAGGAGTGAACAAATAATCCTGCCGTTAATACTTCTTTGTTTCTCCAATTTGAGGCCTACTGATTTTAGGTATCGATTCTTTAGGTGATTTAGAGTCATGCGAAAACACAAGCACCTCTGCACGGCTTTGAAGAACTCATTTGACCCAAAGAATCCCTATTGTCATTTGATGGAGTGCAGGAACCTAACAGAGGAAGGCAAGAGACTTCATCCACAATGAATGATATTTTTTGCCATTTTGGTTTTGGAAGCTCACATGGGATCATTCTTAAGATCCATCAGGTGCTGAGAATCTAAGTCACAGCCACACACAGGTATAAGAGGCTGATAAAGAGCCACAGGTGAGGCCCATTCATTTCCATTTGAAAACTGTTTTCTTCAGGCTTCACAAAGTGGTGGCCTGAGGCAAAGACCTTCCTGACATTCAGTGCAACACAACAATAAGTAAGCAAAAGGCCCAAAGCAGGGTTTCTGCACTGAGACTTTCCTGGTCACACTGATATCTGAGTTTTCTGAGATGCTCGCCATTCTCTTCAGCTATCCAGTACATGGCCATGTAGCAGAGCTTGGAGGTGGTACATATTTTGGACACAAATCCATGAGCCTATTCTGGAGAGTGGCCAGAATTCAGGAAGAAAACAAACACTTAGAAAGATAGCAGGTGTTGCACATCGATAAGACAAGCTGCAGTCCATTCATATATTGGGCAGGATGAATTATGGGAAGATTTATACTAGACAGGACACATCCAATAATGCATTTTCTTTTCTAATGTCTACAACAACGGACACAGTGGGATACACAGAAAGAGAAACACTCGCCATGTCAAATGACTTACTAGAAACTGTCCACTCCAAACCAAACAAACCGCCTTTCCTATCTATTCTCAGAACATGAGACAAAACAACAAACCCACACCCACTCCCACAAAAGCACCTCCTTCCCCCAAGTACGTCTGTGACTATCCGGAGTGTCCTCTGACTGGTGGGCCATACTATGTTCCCCCGAAATGGCCTGTCTTCTCTCAGATCTTGTTTCCTTGACCAACTCTGTGAGGATGTCAGGAAAAAGTGCTTAGCCACTACCTGTTTTCTCAGGAAAGGTCCATCTTCAGAGCTCTCCTGGCATTTGGCCATCCTCACATCATTAGGTACCAAGAAAACTGACTCTGTCCTTGGTAAATCCAAACAAGTGAGCCCACTGGGACTGGGACTGGGACTGCCTCTGGGTGCCTGGCTTCTTGGATACCAAGTTCAGAGAGTTCCATCACCAAGGATATGAGGTATGTCACATTCTTTGGAACTGAATGAGGTCACTGCCTTGGCAACCACTTTGTCCTAACAGTTGCTTCCAAGGGTAACATAAGATGGAGGTTGCCCCTACTTCCTGTGACACTTTCATAAGGTAGAATGTATATCACCATTGGCACCCGGGAACAGCTCTCCACTCAGCCCTGGTTTGGTCCATCTTCTGTACAATAAGAAAAGAGAGAGGCAGATTCAGACACATCCCTTCATCCTGACCAGGTTGTTTGCCATGGAAGATGACTTTTGCTCTCTCAGGTGCTTCATACCTGCCTACAACTTCTCCAGGTATCATTTGTGCATGGACATTTGAGGTTCTCATCAGATGGAAGGTCCCCAACTTTCCTGTATTGTAAGAACCACTCTGTCCCTGCTCTTCTGTAAAATGATTGAGGGAACAGTGTATACTTGGGGTTAAAAACAGGTTTGATTTGGATTACGAGTGATTCTGTGCGATGAATAATGATATTGGGAACCTGAAATATTTACAAGAATATAGAGGTGAAATATAAGTAGGAAAACAGAAATCTAGGTATGATTCGAAGCCCAGAAGTGTTTTGCCCTTGATTGGGATACTTAGCTTTGAATGATGTTCTGCAAAGATGCCTCAGATTATTCGATATACAATGGCATAAGACCTTGTACATTGGATGATTGAATGTAGAAGAGAACATCCAGTCAAAAAGGGATATTCAGTAGGATTAGGAAGATAGTCGGTAGGTTTAGGAAGAAGAGTGAGTATAGGATTTGGACCAAAAGTTCTTTAGCAATAGACTTTCGGTTGTTGAGTGAATGAAAATGTCAGCACATATGAAGAGTCAGTCACTATGTTGAACTGGGGAAAATATGTAGAAAAGCAGATATCAATAGAAACATTACGAAATCAGGCAAAGTATAAAGTGAGTGATAGAATTAGACATTTTCAACAGGGTTGAGTTTGAATATATAAATTAGGAAAAAAACAAATATGTAGTCACCAATAGGATTGACAATTGACAGCATTAGGCAACCTGGACATGGATGTTTTTAGAAATCCATGTTCACTTTCCATTTAGGCTTTGGTACAATCATAAGTGTGACCTTTCCATATTTTGTCCAGAATATTACTGTGATAATGAGGTGACATGAGTATTTCTTTCACCATTTCTGGGAGCAATATATTGAAGATGTAAAATGAGAATCGGGGGTACAAAGAGGTGTACCCTGTTTCTAGGAACATAGAGAAAAAGCATGAATAGACCATACAGTGAATAAAAAATATAACTTTTTTGAACTTTAAATAATGAATTGAACTGATATCTGCAAAATTAAAGGAAATCGTATATTGATATACAATCATTCATTCCAACCAGGTATATATGTAATGGAAATATTTGTGTTTTGGTTTATCATGAAGAGTGTGTGTTTTGCTTCAAAATGATTATGGAAATTCAAAATAATGTGTTTGGAAAGAAGTCTCATGAAAAGACCAGTCAAGAAACCCTGACAATACATGTGTTCTGAAGCAAGAAGTGGTGAAAGTTGAAACAAATGCTTATTAATTTGTGAACTTGTGGATGAAATGTATATCCTGTGATGTGCAAAAACTGAAGAAACAATAATGTACCAGTGTCGAATACAAATGAATGACAAATTACATATCATGTCCCATAGGAGTCTACTTGCATTGATGTTAGACTGGGTCAGTTACTGTAGAATAATTAGGATTTGTATGCACCATTCACTGAAGTTAGTTTTCAGTACTAGGAAACAAATATGTATTTCAGGTGGATGAATATTTCTGATTATCATCTATTGAAAAGTGGATTATAAATCCACATACATGAACATGAATGAATTTAGAGAGTGTATATTAGACACATATATTTCATATTTTGAAAAATTTGGAGAGTATATCTATATCTATATCTATGTATATACACACACACACACACACACACACACACACACACAACTCACAGACATTAAAAAGTACCAATATAAATGCCAATCGAAATTCATCAGTAAATATGTATCATCCACAAATGCAAAAATATTTATTTTACTGAACATGAGTTAATGTATAATGTTGTTCTACTAGGATGCTCTCCTATAAGTTGAATATTCATTTCCAACAGCATTTAGGAGGAGTGAACTCTTCTCACAATTTGTATCTGCCAAGACAGCCACCTCACAAAAATGTACGTGTGATACCTGGTAGGATTCTATATATGCATATAAATATACGTGTGTGAAGAGACTACAGAAAAAGGAAACAAGAATTCACATATTTGTTAAGTTTAAAACACATGGAGAATATTTCAAATAAATTTGACTAGATTTATAACTCCTACCTTATATAATGCAAATGTCAAGTCCAACTATACAACATGTCTCCTCTGAAGTACTTGTATTTCTAATGTGTTGGGTTAATTTTCTCCATTATATTAGGATGAATAGTCTGAGTCTACTAGGTATGGGTTAGTGTCAGGGATTCAGTATTTCGAATGGAAAATTGGAAAATGAATCCAATGTGTATGTAAATAGCGCTGCACAAATATCCTCCCGCTCTCATCCAGAACAATGCCTTGACATTACCTTCACACCAAGTAAGACACAATTAGAGGAGAAGAGTTACAAAATCAGTGAATACATATCTGGAATGGAAAATGCTCAGGAGTTCACAACCTTGGAGGTGGTAGAGGAGTTTCCAAAACTAAGGGACAGAGTAAACCCTCCACAAACATGGAGCTCTGCTGGCCTAAAAACTTTTTGAGAAACTGCCTCTGAGCTTCCACACTTGAAATATATGTTGTTTTCAGGAGATTTGGCTTCCTCTGTAGTGAGACCATCAAAGCTGGGTCTGCATCTATGTGACCTGGAGGACATGGTTTCTTATTTTCCAATGAACAAGATGAAGCAGTGCTGAATCCTCTCTTTGTAGGTAAACTGAGGCCACTGGGGACTAAGTGTCTCCCCGTGTGGACTATGAAGCCATTTGGTCCTCCTCCACTTTTTGTGGTGTTTTTGCTGCTGCACTGTGAGTTTGGTATTTGTTTCACAAAATACTAGGAGCTAAACTGGGACACAGTGCTGGAGGGAGTTCTGTCACGTGTGGTGCGTCAGGGTCTGCAAGAGAATGCACCAACTAGGCTCCTATCTCTCACAGCTTGCCCCATTGCCCCCTTGTCCATATCAACCTGATTCTTAATTTTCCTCTGAAAACTCTCCATATAACAAGATGCCTTTACATATAAGGGTCTGTTGGCTGCACCATGTCAGTTACAAGCCATTTGGAATCCAATGGTAGATCCACATGGCCCTACCATGGATGTTTTATCAAACACCTCCCCACCACTGCTCTAGACCCACTACTCAGCAGGCTCCAAATTTCTGGCATCTCTGTTCTACACCATTTTCATGAAACTCAGTAAATCAAGGCACTGTCTGGTATACTCATGATCAGCAACAGGACATCCAATGTTTCTCCAGTGCCACCTGGTCATAGGAATTTCAAAAATTTCATGGTATTTATCTAGCCATTTTTCAAGCATGAAGTTGGAGGCACTGTGGGTTTCAGTTCATTCAGCAAACATTAAATGGTGAGGAAGCTATTTCAATGAAATCTCTGGAGAACTCTCACAGGCATGGCTTCCCAAAGAGTGGACAAAAGGTCACATTAGGCCAGGCCCATTGAGGTCTACAATGTGAGGTCCATGTGTGTTTTGACTCTCAACTATGGCTGCCATTTCTTTAAGAATAAAATCATGTGATATCCTTGCTGAGATTCTCAGGCCTCTGTGGAAATCCACCCGGGGCCTAGGTCTCAGTTTCCAAGAGCGACTTTCATGCGTGGCCTCTTAAAATACCAACAAAATTCATGGCAATGCTTCTCTGAGTTCAGTTCCAAAACCCAGTCTCTAAGGGGAATCACACCAGAGTTCAAGCCCACGTGGACCCAGTCATTTTTTCCAATGCCACACAAATGACCAACATTAAAACCAAAACACTCCCACATGGCCCTCACCTTTTTCCATATAGTCAATCATCTTAACCTCTGGCTGGAGGTTTCCATGAGGGGCGCAGCCCAAGACAGTGTCCAAAATCAGCTCCTTTGCCCCTCATTTGTCTAAAGTCAGGGTAGCCTGGACACCGTTTCTGTGAACCAGGAGTGAACAAATAAGCCTGCCGTTAATACTTCTGTGTTTCTCCAATTTGAGGCCTACTGATTTTAGGTATGGATTCTTTAGGTGATTTAGAGTCATGCGAAAACACATGCACCTCTGCAGGGCTTTGAAGAACTCATTTGACCCAAAGAATCCCTATTGTCATTTAATGGAGTGCAGGAACCTAACAGAGGAAGGCAAAAGACTTCATCCACAATGAATGAAATTTTTTGCCATTTTGGTTTTGGAAGCTCACATGGGATCATTCTTAAGATCCATCAGGTGCTGAGAATCTAAGTCACAGCCACACACAGGCCCAAGAGGATGATAAAGACACATCCCTTTCCAAAGCAATTAAGCAAAGAGCTACAGGTGAGGCCCATTCATTTCCATTTGAAAACTGTTTTCTTCAGGCTTCACAAAGGGGTGGCCTGAGGCAAAGACCTTCCTGACATTCAGTGCAACACAACAATAAGTAAGCAAATGCCCAAAGCAGGGTTTCTGCACTGAGACTTTCCTGGTCACACTGGTATCTGGGTTTTCTGAGATGCTCGCCATTCTCTTCAGCTATCCAGGACATGGCCATGTCACAGAGCTTGGAGGTGGTACATATTTTGGACACAAATCCATGAGCCTATTTCGGAGAGTGGCCAGAATTCAGGAAGAAAACAACAACTTAGAAAGATAGCAGGTGTTGCACATTGATAAGACAAGCTGCAGTCCATTCATATATTGGGCAGGATGAATTATGGGATGATTTATACTACACAGGACACATCCATTAATGCATTCTCTTTTCTAATGTCTACAACAACGGACACAGTGGGATACACAGAAACAGAAACACTCGCCATGTCAAATGACTTACTAGAAACTGTCCACTCCAAACCAAACAAACCGCCTTTCCTATCTATTCTCAGAACATGAGACAAAACAACAAACCCACACCCACTCCCACAAAGGCACCTCCTTCCCCCAAGTAGGTCTGTGACTATCCGGAGTGTCCTCTGACTGGTGGGCCATACTATGTTCCCCCGAAATGGCCTGTCTTCTCTCAGATCTTGTTTCCTTGACCAACTCTGTGAAGATGTCAGGAAAAAGTGGTTAGCCACTACCTGTTTTCTCAGGAAAGGTCCATCTTCAGAGCTCTCCTGGCATTTGGCCATCCTCACATCATTAGGTACCAAGAAAACGGACTCTGTCCTTGGTAAATCCAAACAAGTGAGCCCACTGGGACTGGGACTGGGACTGCCTCTGGGTGCCTGGCTTCTTGGATACCAAGTTCACAGAGTTCCATCACCAAGGAAATGAGGTATGTCACATTCTTTGGAACTGAATGAGGTCACTGCCTTGGCAACCACTTTGTCCTAACAGTTGCTTCAAAGAGTAACATAAAATGGAGGTTGCCCACGCTTCCTGTGACACTTTCATAAGGTAGAATGTATATCACCATTGGCACCCGGGAACAACTCTCCACTCAGGCCTGGTTTGGTCCATCTTCTCTACATAAAGAAGAAAGAGATTCAGATTCAGACACATCCCTTCATCCTGACCAGGTTGTTTGCCATGGAAGATGACTTTTGCTCTCTCAGTTGCTTCATACCTGCCTTCAACTTCTCCAGGTATCATTTGTGCATGGACATTTGAGGTTCTCATCAGGTGGAAGGTCCCCAACTTTCCTGTATTGTAAGAACCACTCTGTCCCTGCTCTTCTGTAAAATGATTGAGGGAACAGTGTATACTTCTGGTTAAAAACAGGTTTGATTTGGGTTACGAATGATTCTGTGTGATGAATAATGGTATTGGGAACCTGCAATATTTACAAGAATATAGAGGTGAAATATAAGTAGGAAAACAGAAATCTAGGTATGATTTGAAGCCCAGAAGGGTTTTGCCCTGGATTGGGATACTTAGCTTTGAATGATGTTCTGCAAAGATGCCTCAGATAATTCGATATACAATGGCATAGGACCTTGTACATTGGATGATTGAATTTAGAAGAGAACATCCAGTCAAAAAGGGATATTCAGTAGGATTAGGAAGATAGTCGGTAGGTTTAGGAAGAAGAGTGAGTATAGGATTTGGACCAAAAGTTCTTTAGCAATAGACTTTCGGTTGTTGAGTGAATGTAAATGTCAGCACATATGAAGAGTCAGTCACTATGTTGAACTGGGGAAAATATGTAGAAAAGCAGATATCAATAGAAACATTACGAAATCAGGCAAAGTACAAAGTGAGTGATAGAATTAGACATTTTCAACAGGGTTGAGTTTGAATATATAAATTAGGAAAAAAACAAATATGTAGTCACCAATAGGATTGACAATTGACAGCATTAGGCAACCTGGACATGGATGTTTTTAGAAATCCATGTTCACTTTCCATTTAGGCTTTGGTACAATCATAAGTGTGACCTTTCCATTTTTTTGTCCAGAATATTACTGTGATAATGAGATGACATGAGTATTTCTTTCACCATTTCTGGGAGCAATATATTGAAGATGTAAAATGAGAATCAGGGGTACAAAGAGGTGTACCCTGTTTCTAGGAACATAGAGAAAAAGCATGAATAGACCATACTGTGAATAAATAATATAACTTTTTTGAACTTTAAATAATGAATAGAACTGATATCTGAAAAATTAAAGGAAATCGTATATTGATATACAATCATTCATTCCAACCAGGTATATATGTAATGGAAATATTTGTGTTTTGGTTTATCATGAAGAGTGTGTGAGTTTTGCTTCAAAATGATTATGGAAATTCAAAATAATGTGTTTGGAAAGAAGTCTCTCATGAAAAGACCAGTCAAGCAACCCTGACAATACATGTGTTCTGAAGCAAGAAGTGGTGAAAGTTGAAACAAATGCTTATTAATTTGTGAACTTGTGGATGAAATGTATATCCTGTGATGTGCAAAAACTGAAGAAACAATAATGTACCAGTGTCGAATACAAATGAATGACAAATTACATATCATGTCCCATAGGAGTCTACTTGCATTGATGTTAGACTGGGTCAGTTAGTGTAGAATAATTAGGATTTGTATGCACCATTCACTGAAGTTAGTTTTCAGGAAACAAATATGTATTTCAGGTGGATGAATATTTCTGATTATAATCTTGTGAAAAGTGGATTATAAATCCACATACATGAACATGAATGAATTTAGAGAGTGTATATTAGACGCATATATTTCATATTTTGAAAAATTTGGAGAGTATATCTATATCTATATCTATATCTATATCTATACACACACACACACACACACACACACAACTCACAGACATTAAAAATACCAATATAAATGCCAATCGAAATTCATCAGTAAATATGTATCATCCACAAATGCAAAAATATTTATTTTACTGAACATGAGTTAATGTATAATATTGTTCTACTAGGACGCTCTCCTATAGGTTGAATTTTCATTTACAACAGCCTTTAGGAGGAGTGAACTCTTCTCACAATTTGTATCTGCCAAGACAGCCACCTCACAAAAATGTACGTGTGATACCTGGTAGGATTCTATATATGCATATAAATATACATGTGTGAATAGGCTACAGAAAAGGGAAACAAGAATTCACATATTTGTTAAGTTTAAAAACACATGGAGAATATTTCAATTAAAATTTGACTAGATTTATAACTCCTACCTTATATAATGCAAATGTCAAGTCCAACTATACAACATGTCTCTGGAGAACCTTTGGATGTCCTGTTGTTTATCATGAGTATACTAGACAGTGCCTTGATTGACTGTGTTTCATGAAAATGATCTAGAACAGACATGCCAGTAAGTTGGTGCCTGCTGAGTAGTGTGCCTAGAGCAGTGGTGTGTATGTGTGTCATAATACATCTCTGATGTGGCCATATGGATTTGCCATTGGCTTCCAAATGGCTTGTGACAGACATGGTGAGGTCAGCAGACACTAATATGTAAGGGCGTCTTGTTATATGGAGAGGTTTCATGGCAATGTTAAGAATCAGATTGCAATAGACAAGGGAAAAAGATATGTGGGATAGAAGCCTGGTTGGTGCATTCTCCTGCAGACCCTGACCCACCACATGTGGCAGAACTCCATCCAGCACTGTGTCCCTTTTGAACTCCTTGTATTTCGTGAAGCAAATACCAAACTCCCAATGCAGGAGAAAGAAAAACCATGAAAAAGTGGAGGATGACCAAATGGCTTCACAGCCCAGATGGGGAGAGACTTAGCACACACTGGTCACATTTTACTTAAAAGAGAGAATTCACCACTGCTGCCTCATGTTCATTAGAAAATAAGAAACCATGTCCTCCAGGTCACATAGAATCAGACCCAGCTTTGATGGTCTCACGACAAAGGAAGCTAAAGCTCCTGAAAACAACATATATTTCAAGTGCCCAACCTCAGAGGCAGTTTATCAAGAAGTCCTTTAGGCCAGCAGAGCTCCATGTTTGTGGAGTTTTTAACCTGTCCCTTACTTATGGAAACTTCTCTACCACATCCAAGGTTGTGAACTCATGAGCATTTTCCATTCCAGTTATATATTCACAGATTTTATAACTCTTCTCCACTAATTGTGTCTTACTTGGGGTGAAGGTAATGTCAAGGCATTGTTCTGGATGAGAGAGGGAAAATATTTTGTGTAGCACATATTTGATAGACATTGGATTCTTTTTCCTATTTTCCATTCAAAATACTGAATCCCTGACACTAACACATACCCTACTAGACTCTGACTACTAATCCTAATATGATGGAGAAAAATAACCCAAATAGAACAGAAATACAAGCAGGTCAGAGGAGGCATGGTGTATTTTTGAACTTTTCTTTTGCATAATAAATGGTAGGTGTTATAAATCTAGTGAATTTTTATTTGGAATAGTTTTTCATGTGTTTTTAAAATTAACAAATATGTGAATCCCTGCCTCCCTTTCTCTGTAGCCTATACAGCACATGTATTTTTATATGTACATATTGAATCCTACCTGGTATCACACGTACATTTTTGTGAGGTTGCTGACTCGGCAGATATAAATTGTGTGAAGAGACTACCCCTCTTAAACGCTGTTGGAACTAAAAATTCAACCTATGGGTGAGCTTCCTAGTACAACAACATTATACATAATTTCATGTTCAGTAAAGTATATATTTTTGCATCAGTAGATGTTATATATTTCATTATAAATTTCATTTGGCATATATTGCTACTTTTTTATGTTTCTCTGTGTGTTTTTTTGGTATATATATATATATATATATATATATATATATATATATATACTCTCCTGATTTATCAAAACATGAAATATATGTGTCTTATATACACTCTCTACATTCATACATTCTTTCATGTATGCATGAGGAAATATAATCAACTTTTCTCAAGATTATTATTGGAAATATTCATCCACCTGAAATACATATTTGTTTCCTTGTACTGACAACTCACTTCTGTGAATGGTGCATACAAATCCTAATAATTCTACAGTATCTGACCCAGTTTAACATCAATGCAAGTAGATTCCTATGGGACATGATGTGTATTTTGACGTTCATTTATATTCAACACTGCTACATTAATATTTCTGCAGTTTTTGCACATCATAGGATATATATTTCATCCACAAGTTCACAACTTTATAGGTATTTTTTCACTTTTAATCATTTCCTGCTTCAGAACACATGTATTCCTCCCGGTTTCTTGACTGGTCTTTTCATGAGACTTCTCTGCAAACACATTTTTTTTTAATTTCATAATCAGTTTTGAAGCAAAACTCACACACTTTTTATGATAAACCATAAATCTAATATCACCATTAGAAGCATAACTGTTTGGAATGGATGATTGTATATCAATATTAGGTTTCCTGTATATTTTCAGAAATCAATTCAATCCATTATTTAAAGTTCGAACCAGTTATATTATTTATTCACAGTATGGTCTATTCATGCATTATCTCTATATTCATAGGCACAAGGTACACCTATTTGTACCCCCAATTAATTTATACGTCTTCAAAATATTGCTTTCCTACATATTTTACCCAGTTCATCATTGTGACTGACTCTTCACATGTGCTGACATTTACAATCACTCTCTACCTGAAACCCTATTGCTAAAGAACTTTTGGTCCAAATCCTATACTCACTCTTTTATCTAAACCTACCGACTATTTTCCTAATCCTACTGAATATCCCTTTTTGACTGGATGTTCTCTTCCACATTCAATCATCCAAATTAGAAGGTCCTATGCCATAGTATATTGATTTAACTGAGACAACTGTGCAGGACATAAATCAATGCTAAGTATCCCAATCAAGGGCCCAATGCCCTTCTGGGCTTCAAAACTTACCTAGATTTCTGTTTTCATACTTATATTTCACCTATATATTCTTATAAATATCACAGGTTCCTAATACAAATATTCATTCCAGAGAATGATTCCTAACCCAAATTGAACATGTTATTAACCCTAACCATACACTTTTCCCTCAATCTAATTTTACAGAAGAGCAGGGACAGAGTTGGTCTTACAATACAGGAATATAGGCGATCTTCCAGCTGCTGAAAACCTAAAAGGTCCATGCTGAAATGATCCTTGGAGAAGATGTAGGCAGCTATGAAGGACATGAGAGAGCAAAAGTCATCTTCCATGGCAAACAACCTGGTCAGGTTGATGGGATGTGTCTGAATTAGCCTCTCTCTTCCTAATGTAGAGAAGATGGACCAAACCATGCCTGTGTGGAGAGCTGTTCCCCGGTGCCTATGGTTGATATACCATTCTAACATATGAATGAGTCACAGCAAGTAGAGGCAGCCTCCATCTTTTGGGAACCATGTAAGCAACTGTTAAAACAAAGTGGTTTCCAAGGCAGTGACTTCATTCAGATCTTGAAGAAAGTGACATCACCTTACAGATTTGGTAATGAAAGTCTGTGATCTTGGGATCCAGGAAACCAGGCACACAGAGTCAAACCCACTCCATGTCCCAGTGGGCTAACTTGTTTGGATTTAACAAGACAGAGTCACTCTTTCTTTGTACCTACTGATGTGAGGACAGCTAAATGCCTGGAAACTATGAAGACTGGCCTTTCCAGAGAAAGCAGGTAGTTTCTCACCATAGGCTCCTGACAACTTCACAGAGTTGGCCAAAGAGACCAGATTTGAGACAGGACACGCCATTTTGGGGGAACATAGTATGGCCCACAAGTCAGAGGACACTCCGGATAGTCACAGACCTACTTGGGGAAAGGAGGTGACTTTTTGGGTGTGAGTGTGAGTTTGTGGTTTTGTCTCATGTTCTGAGAATAGTTAGGAAAGCTGGTTTGTTTGTTTTGGAGTGGACTGTGTCTAGTAAGTCCTTTGACAAGGTGAGTGTTTCTGTGTCTATATATCATACTGTGTCAGTGATTGTAGACATTAGAAAAGAGAATGCATCAATGGATGTGTCCTGTCTACGAGAAAGCTTCAAAGCATTCATCCTGTGCAATTTATGAATGGACTGCAGGTTGCCGTATGGATGGGCAACTCCTGCCATCTTTCTAAATTCCTGTTTTCTTCCTGAATTCTGGACACTCTCCAGAATACGCTCATGATTTTGTCCAAGATATGTACCACCTCCATCTCTGTGACATGGCCATGTACTGGATAGCTGATGGGAATGGCGAGTAACTCAGAAAACTCAGATATCAGTATGCCCAAGAAAGTCTCAGTGGAGAAACCCTGCTTTGGGCCTTTGGCTTACCTATTCTGTTGCCCTGAATGTCAGGAAGGTCTTTGCCTCAGGCCACACTTTGTGAAGCCTGCAGAAAATAGTTTTCAAATGGAAAAGAATGGTCATTACCTGTGCCTCTTTGCTTAATTGCTTTGGAAATGGATGTTTCTGAATCAGCCTCTCAGCCCTATGTGAGGCTGTGGCTTAGATTCACAGCACATGATGGGTCTAAAGAAAAATCCCATGTGTGCATCCCAAACCAAAATGGACAAAAGAGCTGTCAGAGTAGTTCTTACAATACAGGAAAGTTGGGGACCTTCCACTTAATGAGAACCTCAAATGTCCATGCACAAATGATACCTGGAGAAGTTGTAGGCAGGTATGAAGCACCTGAGAGAGCAAAAGTCATCTTCCATGGCAAACAACCTGGTCAGGATGAAGGGATGTGTCTGAATCTGAATCTCTCTCTTCTTATTGTAGAGAAGATGGACCAAACCAGGCCTGAGTGGAGAGCTGTTCCCTGGTGCAAATGGTTGATATACATTCTACCTTATGAAAGTGTCACAGGAAGTAGGGGCAACCTCCATCTTATGTTACCCTTGGAAGCAACTGTTAGGACAAAGTGGTTGCCAAGGCAGTGACCTCATTCAGTTCCAAAGAATGTGACATACCTCATTTCCTTGGTGATGGAACTCTCTGAACTTGGTATCCAAGAAGCCAGGCACCCAGAGGCAGTCCCAGTCCCAGTCCCAGTGGGCTCACTTGTTTGGATTCACCAAGGACAGAGTCAGTTTTCTTGGTACCTAATGATGTGAGGATGGCCAAATGCCAGGAGAGCTCTGAAGATGGACCTTTCCTGAGAAAACAGGTAGTGGCTAACCACTTTTTCCTGACATCTTCACAGAGTTGGTCAAGGAAACAAGATCTGAGAGAAGACAGGCCATTTCGGGGGAACATAGTATGGCCCACCAGTCAGAGGACACTCCGGATAGTCACAGACCTACTTGGGGGAAGGAGGTGCTTTTGTGGTAGTGGGTGTGGGTTTGTTGTTTTGTCTCATGTTCTGAGAATAGATAGGAAAGGCGGTTTGTTTGGTTTGGAGTGGACAGTTTCTAGTAAGTCATTTGACATGGCGAGGGTTTCTGTTTCTGTGTATCCCACTGTGTCTGTTGTTGTAGACATTAGAAAAGAGAATGCATTAATGGATGTGTCCTGTCTAGTATAAATCTTCCCATAATTCATCCTGCCCAATATATGAATGGACTGCAGCTTGTCTTATCGATGTGCAACACCTGCTATCTTTCTAAGTTGTTGTTTTCTTCCTGAATTCTGGCCACTCTCCAGAATAGGCTCATGGATTTGCGTCCAAAAAATGTACCACCGCCAAGCTCTGTGACATGGCCATGTACTGGATACCTGAAGAGAATGGCGAGCATCTCAGAAACTCAGATATCAGTGTGACCAAAAAAATCTCAGTGCAGAAACCCTGCTTTGGGCCTTTTGCTTACTTATTGTTGTGTTGCACTGAATGTCAGGAAGGTCTTTGCCTCAGGCCACCCCTTTGTGAAGCCTGAAGAAAACAGTTTTCAAATGGAAATGAATGGGCCTCACCTGTGGCTCTTTGCTTAATTGCTTTGGAAAGAGATGTGTCTTTATCAGCCTTTGGACCTGTGTGTGGCTGTGACTTAGATTCTCAGCACCTGATGGATCTTAAGAACGATCCCATGTGAGCTTCCAAAACCAAAATGGCAAAAAATATCATTCATTGTGGATGAAGTCTCTTGCCTTCCTCTGTTAGGTTCCTGCACTACATCAAATGAGAATAGGAATTCTTTGGGTCAAATGAGTTCTTCAAAGCCCTGCAGAGGTGCTTGTGTTTTCACATGACTCTAAATCACCTAAAGAATTGATACCTAAAATCAGTAGGCCTGAAATTGGAGAAACAAAGAAGTATTAAAAGCAGGCTTATTTGTTCACTCCTGGTTCACAGAAACGGTGTCCAGGCTACCCTGACTTTAGGCAAATGAGGGGCAAAGGAGCTGATTTTGGACACTGTCTTGGGCTGCGCCCCTCATGGAAACCTCCAGCCAGAGGTTAAGATGATTGACTATATGGAATAAGATGAGGGCCATGTGGGAGTGTTTTGGTTTTGATTTTGGTCATTTGTGTGGCATTGGAAAAAATGACTGGGTACACGTGGGGTTGAACTCTGGTGTGATTCCCCTTAGAGACTGGGTTTTGGAAATGAACTCAGAGAAGCATTGCCATGAATTTTGTTGGGATTTTAAGAGGCCACGCATGAAAGTCGCTCTTGGAAACTGAGACCAAGGCCTCGGGTGGATTTCAACAGAGGACTGGAAATCTCAGCAAGGATATCACATGATTTTATTCTTAAAGAAATGGCAGCCATAGTTGAGAGTAAAAACACACATGGACCTCACATTGTAGACCTCAATGGGCCTGGCCTAATGTGACCGTTTGTCCACTCTTTGGGAAGCCATGCCTGTGAGAGTTCTCCAGAGATTTCATTGAAATGAGCTTCCTCACCATTTAATGTTTGCTGAATGAACTGAAATCCACAGTGCCTCCAACTTCATGCTTGAAAAATGGCTAGATAAATACCATGAAATTTTTGAAATTCCTATGACCAGGTGGCACTGGAGAAACATTGGATGTCCTGTTGCTGATCATGATTATACCAGACAGTGCCTTGACTTACTGAGTTTCATGAAAATGGTGTAGAACAGAGATGCCAGTAAGTTGGAGCCTGCTGAGTAGTGGGTCTAGAGCTGTGGTGGGGAGGTGTTTGATAAAACATCCGTGGTAGGTCCATGTGGATATACCATTGGATTCCAAATGGCTTGTAACTGACATGGTGCAGCCAGCAGACCCTTATATGTAAAGGCATATTGTTATATGGAGAGTTTTCAGAGGAAAATTAAGAATCAGGTTGATATGGACAAGGGGGCAATGGGGCAAGCTGTGAGAAATAGGAGCCTAGTTGGTGCATTCTCTTGCAGACCCTGACCCACCACAGGTGACAGAACTCCCTCCAGCACTGTGTCCCAGTTTAGCTCCTAGTATTTTGTGAAACAAATACCAAACTCACAGTGCAGCAGCAAAAACTCCACAAAAAGTGGAAGAGGACCAAATGGCTTCACAGTCCACACGGGGAGACACATAGTCCCCTGTGGCCTCAGTTTACCTTCAAAGAGAGGATTCAGCACTGCTTCATCTAGTTCTTTGGAAATAAGAAACCATGTCCTCCAGGTCACATAGATGCAGACCCAGCTTTTATGGTCTCACTACAAAGGAAGCAAAATCTCCTGAAAACAACATATATTTCAAGTGCAAAACTCAGTGGCAGTTTCTCAAAAAGTTTTTAGGCCAGCAGAGCTCCATGTTTTTGGAGTGTTTACCCTGTCCCTTAGTTTTGGAAACTGCTCTACCACCTCCAAGGTTGTGAACTCCTGAGCATTTTCCATTCCAGATATGTATTCACTGATTTTGTAACTCTTCTCCTCTAATTGTGTCTTACTTGTGGTGAAGGTAATGTCAAGTCATTGTTCTGGATGAGAGCACTAGGATATTTGTGCAGCATATATTTACATACACATTGGATTCATTTTCCAATTTTCCATTCGAAATACTGAATCCCTGACACTAACCCATACCTAGTAGACTCAGACTATTCATCCTAATATAATGGAGAAAATTAACCCAACACAATAGAAATACAAGCACTTCAGAGGAGACATGTTGTATTGTTGGACTTGACATTTGCATTATATAAGGTAGGAGTTATAAATCTAGTCAAATTTTAATTGAAATATTCTCCATGTGTTTTTAAACTTAACAAATATGTGAATTCTTGTTTCCCTTTTCTGTAGCCTATTCACACATGTATATTTATATGCATATATAGAATCCTACCAGGTATCACACGTACATTTTTGTGAGGTGGCTGCCTTGGCAGATACAAATTGTGAGAAGAGTTCACTCCTCCTAAATGCTGTTGGAAATGAAAATTCAACCTATAGGAGAGCGTCCTAGTAGAACAACATTATACATTAACTCATGTTCAGTAAAATAAATATTTTTGCATTTGTGGAATATATATATTTACTGATGAATTCGATTGGCATTTATATTGGTACTTTTTAATGTCTGTGAGTGTTGTGTGTGTGTGTTTGTGTGTGTGTGTGTATATATATATAGATATGGATATAGATATAGATATAGATATAGATATACTCTCCAAATTTTTCAAAATATGAAATATATGTGTCTAATATACACTCTCTAAATTCATTCATGTTCATGTATGTGGATTTATAATCCACTTTTCACAAGATTATAATCAGAAATATTCATCCACCTGAAATACATATTTGTTTCCTAGTACTGAAAACTAACTTCAGTGAATGGTGCATACAAATCCTAATTATTCTACAGTAACTGACCCAGTCTAACATCAATGCAAGTAGACTCCTATGGGACATGATATGTAATTTGTCATTCATTTGTATTCGACACTGGTACATTATTATTTCTTCAGTTTTTGAACATCATAAGATATACATTTGCCAAGGCAGTGACCTCATTCAGTTCCAAAGAATGTGACATACCTCATTTCCTTGGTGATGGAACTCTCTGAACTTTGTATCCAAGGAGCCAGGCACCCAGAGGCAGTCCCAGGCCCAGTCCCAGTGAGCTCACTTGTTTGGATTTACCAAAGATAGAGTCAGTCATTCTTGGTACCTACTGAAGTGGGATTACCAAATGCCTGGAGAGCTCTGAATAGGGAGCTTTCCTGAGAAAGCAGGTACTGGCTCTCCACTTTTTCCTTACAACTTTACAGAGTTGGCCAAGGAAAACAGATCTGAGAGAGGACAGGCCATTTCGGAAGAACAGAGTATGGCCACCAGTCAGAGGACACTCTGGTTAGTCATACATTTATGGGGAAGGAGGTGCCTTTTTGGGAGTGGGTGTGGGTTTGTGGTTTGTCTCATGTTCTGAAAATAGGTAGGAATGGCGGTTTGTTTGTTTTGGAGTGAACTGTTTCCGGTAAGTCATTTGAAGAGGTGAGTGTTTCCATGTCTGTGTATCCCACTGTGCCTGTGGTAGTAGACATGAGAAAAGAGAATGCAGCAACGGATGTGTCATGTCTAGTATAAAGCTTCCCAGCATTCATCCTGCCCAATTTATGAATGGAGTGTGGCTTGCCTTATGCACGGGCAACACCTAATACCTTCCTAAGTCCCTGTTTTCTTCCTGAATTCTGGCCACTCTCTAGAATAGGCTCATGGTTATGTGTCCAAGATATGTACCAAATCCAAGGTTTTTGACATGGCCATGTACTGGATACCTGAATGGAATGGCCAGCATCTCAGAAAACTCAGATATCAGTGTGACCAGGAAAGTCTCAGTGGAGATACCCTGCTTTGGGCCTTTTGCTTACCTATTGTTCTGTTGCCCTGAATATCAGGAAGGTCTTTGTCTCATGCAACCCCTTTGTTAAGCCTGAAGAAAACAGTTTTCAAATGGAAATGAATGTGCATCACCTCTGGCTCTTTGCTTAATTTCATTGGAAAAGGATGTGTCTGATTCAGGCCCTTTGCCCTGTTTTAGGCTGTGACTTAGATTCTCAGCACCTGATGGATGTAAAGAAAGATCCCATATGTGCATCTAAACCAAAATGGAAAAACGTTCAATCAATGTGCATGAATTATATTGCCTTCCTTTGTTAGGTTTCTGAAATCCATCATGTCAGAATAGGGATTCTTTGGGTGAAATGAGTTCTTCAAATCTCTGCAGAGGGGCTTGGCTTTTCTTATGACTCCAATTCACAAAAAGAATCTAGACCCCACAGTCAGAGAGCCTCAAATTGGAGAAGCGAAGCAGTATTAAGGGCAGGCCTATTTGATCACTCCTGGTTCACAGGAAGGGTGTCCAAGCCACCCTGACATTCGGCAAATGAGGGGCAAGGGAGCTTATTTTGGACACTGTCTTGGGATGTGCCTCTCATGAAAACCTCCATCCAGATGTTATGATGAGTATCTTTATGGTAGAAGATGAGGGCCATGTAGGAGTGTTTTGGTTATAATTGTGGTAATTTGTGTGGCAGTTGGAAGAGATGACTGGGTAAACCTGGGCTTGAATTCTGCTGTGATTCCCCTTAGAGACTGAGTTCTGGAACTGACCTCAGAGAAGTATTGACATGAATTGTGTTGGGATTTTAGGAGGCCAGGAGTGAGAGTTGCCATTGGAACCTGGGATCAAGGCCCAGAGTGGCTTTCCACAGAACACTGGGAATCACAGCCAGGATATTACATGATTTTATTCTGAAAGACTTGGCAGGCATAATTGAGATTCAAAACACACTTGGACCTCGCTTTGTAGACCTCAATGGTCCTGGCTTCATGTGACTTTTTGGCCACTCTTTGGGTAGACTTGCCTGTGAGAGTGCTCCAGAGATTTCCCTGAAATTAGCTTCCTCACCATTTAATGGTTCCTGAATGAATTCAAACCAACATTGCCTCCAAATGCATCTGTGAAAAAATGCTAGATAATTACCATGAAATTTTAGAAATTCCGATGACCAGCTGGCACTGGAGGACCTTTGATGTCCTGTTGATGATCATGAGTATACCAGACAGGGCCTTGATTGACTGGGTTTCATGAAAATGGTGTAGAACAGAGATGCCAGTAAGTTGGGGCCTGGTAAGTAGTGGGCCTAGAGCTGTGTTATGCAAATGTGTGATAAAACATCTGTGGTGGGGCCATGTGGATCTTCCATTGGCTTCCAAATGGCTGTGACTGACATGGTGCAACCATCACACCCATATATGTAAAGGCATATTTTTATATGGAGAGGTTTCAGAGCAATGTTCAGTATCATGTTGCTATTGTCAAGGGGGCAAGCTACTTGAGATAGAACCCTGGTTGGTGCATTCTCCTGGAGACCCTGCCTACCACACCTGACAGAACTCCCTTCAGCACTGTGTCCCATTTGAACTCGTTGTATTTCATGAAGCAAATACCAAACTCCCAGTGCAGCAGCAAGAAACACCACGAAAATTGGAGGATGACCATTGGTTTCACAGTCCACACGGGAAGACCCTTACCCTCAGTGGCCAATGTTTACCTACAAAAAGAGAATTCATCACTGCTGCCTCATTTTTATTTGAAAATAAGTAATCATTTCCTCCAGGTCACATAGATGCAGATCCAGCTTTGATGGTTTCACTACAAATAAAGCTAAAGCTCCTGACAACAACATATATTTCAAGTGCCCAACCTCAGAGGCAGATTCTCAAAAAGTCTTTTGGCCAGCAGAGCTCCATGTTTGTGGAGTGTTTACCCTGTCTCTTACTTTTGGAAACTCCTCTACCACCTCCAAAGATGTGAAATCTGGAGCATTTTCCATTCTAGATATGTATTCACAGATTTTCTAACTCTTCTCCTCTAATTGTGTCTTACTTGGGGCGAAGGTAATGTCAAGGCATTGTTCTGGAGGAGAGTGGGAAGATTTTTCCGTAGCATATATTTGCATACACATTGGATTCAGTGTCCTATTTTCAATTCAAAATACTGAATACCTGACTCTAACCCATACCCTACCAGACTCTGACTACTAATCCTAATATGATGGAGAAAAATAACCCATAAAGAATAGAAATACAAGCAGTTCAGAGTAGGCATGGTGTATAGATGGACTTGCCTTTTGCATGATACAGAGTTGGAGTTATAAATCTAGTCAATTGTTTGTTGAAATAGTTGTCCTTGTATCTTTAAGGTTAACAAATATGTGAATTGATGTCTCCCTTTCTCTGTATTCTTATATGCACATATAGATTCCTATCTGGTACCACACGTACATTCTTGTGAGGTGGCTGACTTGGCAGATACAAATTGTTAGAAGAGATCACTCCTACTAAACCCTGTTGGAACTGAATATTCAACCTATGGGTGAGCTTGCTAGTTGAACAGCATTATACATAAATCCATGTTCAGTAAAATGAATATTTTTAGATCTGTGGATGGTATATATTTTATAATGAATTTTGATTGACATATATATTGCTACTTTTTTGTCTGTGTGTGTGTTTTATGTATATGTATATATATGTATATATATATATATGTGTGTATATATATATATATATATATATATATATATATATATACACTCTCCAGATTTTTCAAAATATGAAATATATGTGTCTTATATTCACTCCCTAAATTCATTCATGTTCATGTATGTGGATTTATAATCAACTATTCACAAGATTATTCTCAAAATATTCATCCACCTGAAATTTGCCCAATGCTCTCAAATGTCAATCCTATTTGTGACTATATCTTTGTTTCTTCCTAAGATTATATATTTAAACTCAACCCTGTTCAAAATGTCTAATCCTATCACACACTTTATACTTTGCCTGATTTTGTAATGTCTCTATTGATATATGCTTTCCTACATATTTTCCCCACTTCATCATTGTGACTGACTCTTCACTTGTGCTGACATTTACATTCACTCTCTAATCGAAATCCTATTGCTAAGAAACTTTTGTTCCAAATCTTATACTCACCCTTCTTCCTAAACTTACTGACTATCTTCCTAATGCTACAGACTATCCCTTTTTGACTGGATGTTCTCTTCTACATTCAATCATCCAAGTAAACGTGGTGCGAGCTTCAGAGGAGGAGACTACCAACAGGCTATCTCATGCAACATCAAAGGGTTTATTGGGTGTCCAGAATGCTGGGGTTCAGAGCTCACCTGAATAGAGCAGATAGCCCTGAGAATAGCTGAAGTAGAGCTTATATACTTTCCCTGGAGAGAGAAGGGAGGGAATTGTATTGATGGGTCAGGGCGAGTGGGCGGTTTGCATGCAACTGGGAGAGGGAGTACATTCTGCAATTTGGCAGCTGGGGATAGAACATTCTGGGAACAAATTTTGCAAACATTTCTCAAGATTTCAACAGTGTTCTGTTAAGCATACAGAAAAACAAGATGTGACAAGTACCTATTTTATTAATATTTCATTCCCCACTTCTTCTTCTGGCTAATTTTAATCATAAAAATGATCATTGGAGGGTGTCACATTCAATGTCTGCTAGTGGGGTATTACCATAAGTTTAACTCCTCCAATTTGAGCCTGGAGAAAAGATATTACACGGTTGAGCAAACAGGGTTTTATAGTTAGCAATAATATGAGGATTATTATTGGACCAGCCAGGGTTGATAAAAACGTAGTTAACCAGGGGGACTGTGTGAACCAAGACTCAAGCCACCCTTTTGGGCCCTCTCTCATTTGTTGATGCTCTTCAAGGTGTCTTTTAAATTTACTCATAGATTTTATTACGACTCCAGTATAGTCAGCATAAAAACAACATTCTTCCCTCAATGCAGCACAAAGCCCCGCTTCTCTAATGAAGAGGAGGTCCAACCCTCAACTGTTCTGTAAAACAACTTCAGAGAGAGAGGTTAAAGTTTCATGCAAAGCCCTGAAGGAGGTTTCTAATATCTTACTTTTGCTCTATTGCTGCTTCTAATTGGGTCATCTTTTGTGTCCCATGGACAATGCCACTGGTTCCTCTGCCCACCCGTGCAGCAATTCCTATTCCTAATAGGATGGCTAAAGTGAGGGATATATGTTCCCAGTGGAACCGGTTGTATGCCCCCCCTATTTGATCTTCAAATGAACCTGCATCATGATAGAGCACTCTGGGAAACATCTGCACCATTACACAATTTATCACATATCCTGATCATTTCATGAAAACATAAACGATGTTTAAGTATATAGAATTATGCTGTTGTAGGCACTGACAAAGCAAGGCACCTAAGATAGCACTCAAGAGAGGGAAACAGTCCTATTTGGTTGCAACCGGATTCAGAGGGCATTGCTTATATTGTAATCAATTAATCCCATGAAACTCAAGTTTAGGTAGTTTCAGAATTTTGTACCCAACATATAAGGGATGGGGCTCAGAAGTTCACAGTCTTCAGAAGTTTAAAAAAGCAGTATTTGTTTCTGTTTTTCCTTCTGTTCTGGGCAAGTTAACTTTTCAAGGACACCTGGGAGGAGGAGAGCTTTTTCTTCCATTTCTTATTTTCCCCCTGCCAGCTGTTACCATGGAGCCCGGTTGGTAATTTCTTTATCTTAGAAATGTAGCCATCTCTGTGAAGCCCCAGATGAAGGCCAGAGGACTTGTTCACATATTTTGTGAAAAACTAGTTAGGGGTTGTCTAGCTTAGAAGTACTGAGATTTTTAGCCAGTGGCCAAGTAGAACAGGGCAATACGAAAGAGAAAGTTTATCTACATTAAAGTCTTTATTGGGACTGTTTTGCTGAAAGTTCAAAACTCAGCCATGGTGAAGACTTCTGAAGAAGGTCATTTAAGACTTTTCTGTGGGCCTGGTACAGAGGGGGAAAGACGGGGAAGGTGGGGCTGAGAGCACCTCCGAGGATCTGAGAATGAGGGAAAAGAGAGATGTAAAAGAATAATGCGAAAGGGTATTGGGAATTTCCTAGCAGCAAACTTGAGCAGTAGATCAGGTAGAGCAGAGTGAAAGACGGGAGTGAGGATCCCAAAATCCTGTGAGGGACTTTAAATTTTAGTAACCTGTTTTCAGTGATGACAAAGCAACTTTAAAGGCCAATTATATTACATCTTGGATAAGGGTCTCAGGGCTCTCCTCAGCTCATTTGAGCATTGGGTTAGCTGGTAAGAGGACCTGGTGGGACCCGGTGAGGGCACTGACAGGAGATGAGAGGAATGAGTCGGTGGAGCGGTACCTATGTACCTGCTACCTCAGAAAGGGGGCGATGGTCTGAGAACTGGTGGAGCTTTGGGTTTCTGATCTAGTTATTGGAGGGGAGAAATCAAGATGCTGAGATGGGAGTGACATCAGAGGGTCTGGAGCAGAAGGCTGAGGATAATGATCTATTGGAGAAGCATAGTTCAGGATGTGAGTGAGGGAGGGAAAAGGCTTCCACATAGGGGAATTTCCTTTCACTCTTTTGAGCACTTGCAGAATTTAAAAAGGTCATGCAAAATTTGAGGATCTAGAGACCCCTCTGGGTGCCATAGTTTTTGGTTGTCTAATTGGTAATGTGGCCAATGCTGTGTACTGAATTTGATGAAGAATTGGGGTTCCATCAGGCAGCCCCTGTATGCACACATTCCCATGACATACAGAAAAAGTCGGCTTTTCCCCCACACAGCCATTACTCTTTGTGGCTTTGATAGTCTGCCAGGCAAACTTAGTAATCTAGACTAGCCAACCTGCATCTGGCTCGCGTGTCCCTACATCCATAATGTTTGTTTCCATTATCTATGGTACAGAAGGGATTTAATGGTATTTTAGTGGGATCCTCTTCATCAGGGATATCACAATAGGAAATACCTATAGCCAGCTAACAAATGTCTGGGTGGAGAGATGGCCACCAGGTCCCTAAGGGGGCTGTATGCGAGATAGACCATACTTCTTTTCCAGTAGGATTTGTGATCAGCCATCACTGCTTAATGGGCTGATGAGGGTTAGGACTACTTGTAGCCAAGGGGAGAGTATATAACCTTATTCACATTGCGAATACACAATTTGAAACTGTTACCAGTCTTTTTCAGTTTCCAGAAAGATTCTGTACAGGCAGCAGGCTTGAGATGAGAGGTATGGATCCAGGAAGTGATTCTGTTTACGTTTACCACTGTAGGTGTTATAATAGCACCTGGTATGGTCCTTTTCAGCGGGGTACCAGGGATGACACCTGATATCATCTTACATAGATGAAATCTCTTACTTGATATGGATGTGAAATCCCCTGGTTCCCAGTTGGGTAGGCAGTGGCCAGCTGTTTTCACAGGTATTACTGAGTTCTTTCAAGATCTTTAAGTCTGTCAAGCAAGGGGGTGTGGAAAGGATCTTTAGGTCTTACAGTTGGGCTTAGGTCCCCTACTGGAGGAGGGCCACCATAAAGAATTTCACATGTGGTAAGGTTACTCAAAGAAACAAAGGGATTTTTTCTTGCATGAAACATTGCATAAGGCAGGAGCATAGTCCAATCTTATGCTGGTCTCTAAGCTTAATTTCGTTAAGGTCTCTTTAATAGTTCTATTCATTCTTTCTACTTGTCTTGAACTCTGTGGTCTATAAGCACAATTTAACTTCCAATTAATCCCCAGGTTCCTGGCTAACCCCTGACTTACCTGGGCCATGAACATCAGTCCATTGTCAGATCCTATTACCGGCTTAGCTTCCTCCAATGGTAGAGAGGCTTAGTCAGCAGCAGCGGAATCACTTAGAGTGTGTTGTGTGTTAGGGGACGAGGGCAGGGGATAAGGAGGGGGAGAAGAGTCCAGTAGAGTCAAATCTGTGACTCAGGGAGAACAGAGGGTGGAGGAGGAGGAGGTTGAGAGGGTTTGAGAGATCATGGGGGAAGGAGTAGGAGCAGAGGTAGGGGCAAGGAAAGGCTTCACCCATGGAGGAGGAGATTTGCAGAGGTCCTGCCAAGTTAAGATATATGGCTGTTGATCCGGATGGCTATGTGGCGCTGGCTGAAAGACAATACCTCTGACTTTTTAAATTAGTGGGAAGTAGAAAGATCCTTCTAGGGGCCATACAACTCCAAAGATGGGCCATTCTGAGGCACAGAGATTCTGCCAGGTCCAGCGTTTTACTAAAAAAAGAAAGATTCTGAGCCCTTAAGCGGACTTTGGTCCAGTGATCAAGGGTCAGGGACAGAGGCATTGACGTGCTCTGTTCCATAATGAAAGTTCCACAAACAGTAAAAGCAAGGACACACGACACAGATAAGACAAGACCATAAAGACAGGCAATGAACGTCCAACACTGAGACCAGGAATGAGTAGCCGGCAAAACCCAATGGTATGGCAATAACGAATCTAAAAGAAAATATCACTGAGTCGAGAAGACTATTGTTCCTTGATTTCCCGAGTTCTCTGCGGGGTCCTCCAGAGAGGTGCCCTTTGTCTCTGTGACATGTCTCTCAGCCACCACATATATTTCACCTATATATTCTTCTACACATAGCAAGTTCCCAATACGATCATTCATCCAGCAAAATGATTTCTAACCCAAATCGAGCATGTTTTTAACCATAACCGGACACTGTTCCCTCAATCTAACTTTACAGAAGAGCAGGGCAGGAGTTGATATTACAATACAGAAATGTAGAAAAACTTCCACCTGCTGAGAACCTCAAAGGTCCATGCAGAAATGATCCCTGGAGAAGATGTAGGAAGCAATAAAGGACCTGAGAGACCAAAAGTCATCTTCCATGGCAAACAACCCGGTCAGGATAAAAGGTTGTGTCTGAATCAGATTTTTTTTTAATGTAGAGATCATGGACCAAACCAGGCCTGTGTGGAGATCTATTCCTGGGTGCCTTTGGTTGATATACCATTCTAACTTGTGAAAATGTCACAGGAAGTAGGGGCAGCCTCAATCTCTTGGGACCCTTGGAAGCAACAGTTAGGACAAAGTGGCTGCCAAGACAGTGCCCTCATTCAGTTCAGGAAGGAAGTGACCTCACCTCACTTTCTTGGTGATGGAACTCTCTGAACGTGGGATCCAGGAAGCCAGGCACACAGAGCCAGTCCCAGTCCCAGTCCTAGTGGTCTCACTTGTTTGGATTTACCAAGGACAGGGTCAGTATTTTTTGGTACCTACAGATGTGAGGAAGGCCAAATGCCAGGAAAGCTCGGATGCAGGGCTTTTCATGAGAAAGCAGGTAGTAGCTCACCGTTGGCTCCTAAGAAGTTCACAGAGTTGGCCAAGGAGACAAGATCTGAGACAGGAAAGGCCATTTTGGGGGAACATATTATGGCCCACAAGTCAGAGGACACTCTGGATAGTCACAAACCTACTTAGGGGAAGGAGGTGCCTTTGTGGGTGTGGTTGTGGTTTTGTGGTTTTGTCTCATTTTCTGAGAATAGGTAGGACAGTCGGTTTGTTTCATTTGAAGTGGACTGTTTCTAGTAAGTCTTTTCACAGGGCGAGTGTTTCTATGTCTGTGTATTCCACTGTTTCCGTGGTTGTAGACATTAGAAAAGAGAATCCATCAATGGATGTGTCGTGTCTAGTAGAAATCTTCTCAGCATTCATATTGCCCCATTTATGAATGGACTGTAGCTTGCCTTATCGATGAGCAACACCTGCTACCTTCCTAAGTTTCTATTTTCGTCCTGAATTCCGGCCAATCTCAAGAATAGGCCCATGGTTTTGTGTCCAAGATATGTACCACCTACAAGCTCTGAGACATGGCCATGTACTGGATAGCTGTAGGGGATGGCGAGCATCTCAGAAAACTCAGATATCAGTGTGACCAGGAAAGTCTCAGAGGAGAAACCCTGCTTTCGGCCTTTTGCTTACCTATTGTTCTGTTGCCCTGAATGTCAGGAAGTTCTTTGCCTCAGGCCACCCCTTTGTGAAGCCTGAAGAAAACAGTTTTCAAATGGAAATGAATGGGCATACCTGTGGCACTTTCCTTAATTGTTTTGGAAAGGGATGTGTCTGAATCATGCCCTTGGCCCTGTGTGTGGCTGTGGCTTAGATTCTCAGCACCTGATGGATCTAAAGAAAGTTACCATGTGTGCATCCAAAAGAAAATTCGCCAAAAGAGCAATTATTGGGAGGAAGTCTCTCGACTTCCTCTGTAAGGTTCCTGACTTCCATCAAGTGAGAATGGGATCCTTTGGTTCAAAAGAGTTCTACAAAACCTGCAGAGGCTAGCCCATTGTGCTTGGGTTTTCTCATGACTAAAATTCACATAAAGAATCTAAACCCCACAGACAGTAGTCCTCAAATTGGAGCGGTATTAACGGCAGGCCTATTTGATCACTTTTGGTTCACAGGATGGGTGTCCAGGCCACCTTGACTTTAGGCAAATGAGGGGCAAAGGAGCTTATTTGGGACACTGTCTTGGTCTGCACCCCTCATGGAAACCTCCAGCCAGATTATGATGAGTGTCTATATGAAAGAAGATGAGGGCCATATGGGAGGGTTCTTGTTTTAATTGTGGTAATTTGTGTGGTAGTTGGAAGAGATGACTGGGTCCACCAGGGCTTGAACTCTGGTGTGATTCCCCTTAGAGACTGAGTTCTGGAACTGACCTCAGAGAAGTATTGCCATGAATAGTGTTGGGATTTTAGGAGACCACGCATGAGAATCGCTTTTGGAAACTGAGATCTAGGCCCAGGATGGCTTTCCACAGAGCTCAGGGATTCTGAGCCAGGATATCACATGTTTTAATTCTTAAAGACTTGGTAGCCATAATTGAGAGTCCAAACACACATGGACCTCACATTGTATACCTCAATGGGCCTGGATTCATGTGTCCTTTTGGCCACTCTTTGGGAAGGCTTGCCTGTGAGTGTTCTCCAGAGCTTTCATTGAAATGAGCTTCCTCACCATTTAATGGTTCCTGAATTAAATGAAACCCACAGTGCCTCCAGCTTCATCCTTGAAAAATGACTAGATTAATACCATGAAATTTTTGAAATCCCCATGACCAGGTGGCACTGGATAACCTTTAGATATCCTGTTGCTGATCATGAGTATAACAAACAGTGCCTTGATTGACTGAGTTTCGTGAAAATGGTGTAGAACAGAGATGCCAGTAAGTTGGAGCCTGCTGGGTAGTGGGCGTAGAGCAGTGGACTATAGGTGTGTAAATAAATATTTTTGGTAGGACCACCTGGATCTTCCATTGGCTTCCAAATCTTGCGACTGACATGGTGCAGGCAGCAGACCTTTATATGTAAAAGCATCTTGTTATATGTAGAGGTTTCAGGGCAATGTTCAGAATCAGGTTGCTATAGTCAAGGGGAAAGCTATGTGGGATAGAAGCCTGGTTCGTACATTCTCTTGCCGACCCTGACCAACCACACATGACAGAACTCCCTCCAGCATTGTGTGCCAGTTGAACATATTGTATTTCATGAAGCAAATACCAAATTCCCAGTGCAGCAGTAAGAAACACCCTGAAAAGTGGAGGATGACCAAATGGCTTCACAGACCACACGGGAAGACACTTAGCTCCCAGTAGCAACAGTTTACCTACAAAGGGAGTTTTCAGACCTGCTGCCTCATGTTCATTACAAAATAAAGAACCATGTCCTCCAGGTCACATAGATGCAGACCCAGATTGCAGAATCACATCAGTTGCAGAACCATTGATTTAAATATTGTCATACATATATTTCTTGTGCCTAACCTCAGAGGAAGTTTCTCAATAAGTCTTTAGGTCAGCACAGCTCCATGTTTCTGAAGTGTTTACCATCTCCCATACTTTTGTAAACTGTTTTACCACCTCCAGTGTTGTGAACTCCTTAGCATTTTTCATTCCACATATGTATTCACAGGTTTTCTAACTCCTCTCCTCTAATTGTGTCTTACTTTTAGCGATGGTTATGTCAAGGTATTGTTCTGGATAAGAGAGGGAAGATTTTTGTGTATCACATGTTTGCATACACATTAGATTCATTTTCCTATTTTCCATTTGAAATACTGAATCCCTGACACTAACCCATACCCTACTAGACTCTGACTACTAATCCTAATATCATGGAGAAAAAAAAAACCTAAATGAATAGAAGTACAGTCCTTTTATAGGAAGCATGGTGTATATTTGTATTTGTCTTCCTCTTTATCAAGAGTATGTGTTTTAAATTTAGTAAACTTTTCATTTTAATATTTCTCCATGATTTTTTAAAGTTATCACATATGTAAATTCCTGTCTCCCTTTCTCTGTATCCTATTCAGCACATGTAATTTTTTTATGCATATACAATATCCTACCTGGTATCACACGTACATTCTTGTAAGATCACTGACTTTGGAATATAAAAATTGTGAGAAGAGATGACTCTCCCTAAATAATGATGGAACTGAAAATTCCACCTATGGGTGAGCTTCCTAGTGAAAAACACTATACATAAATCCATGTTCAGTAAAATGAATATTTTTGGATTTGTGAATGAATTATATTTCATGATGAATATCGATTGGCATATATATTGCTAAATATTAATGTGTGTGTGTGTGCATGTGTGTGTGTGTGTGTGTGCGTGTGTGTGTGTGTATATTCTACGGATTTTAAAAAAATATGAAAAATATGTGTCTTATTATACACTCCCTAAATTCATTCATATTCATTTATGTTCATTTAAATTCAAATTTTCACAAGATTATTCTCAGAAATATTCATAAACCTGAAATATATTTTGGTTTCCTACTACTGAAAACTTAGTTCAGTGGATGGTGCTTAAAAATCCTAATATTTCTACAGTAACTGACCCAGTTTAACATCAATGCAAGTAGATTGCTATGGGACATGATGTGTAATTTGAAGTTCATTTTTACTCAACACTGGTACATTACTATTTCTTCAGTTTATGGACATCATAGGATGTGTTTTTTCATCCAGAACTTCACAAATTTTTTTGGCATTTGGTTCACTTTCAATTACTTACTACTTCAGAACACATGTATTCCTCCATGTTTCTTTACTGGTCTTTTCACTAGACTTCTTTCTAAACACATTATTTTCGATTCCATAATCATTTTTGAAGCAAAACTCACTCTTCACGACAAACCGTAACCCTAATAATACCATTGCATATATAACTCGTTGGAATGATGGTATATATATCAATATAAGATTTCCAATATATTTTCAGATGCAAACTCAATCCATTATTTAATGTTGGATCCAGTTACATACTTTATTCACAATATGGTCTATTCATGCATCATCTCAATAATCATCAACACAAGGTACACCTATTTGTATCCCCAGTACTAATTTATAAGTTTCCAGAATATTACTCCCCTTTATGGTGGAAGAAATACTTATGTCACCTGATCTACATATACATTTTACCACAGTAGTATTCTGGACACAAAATGCAAAGGTCACACATATGATTGTACCAAAGCCTAAATGGAAAGTGACCATGGATTACTAAAAGCATCTATGTCCAGGGTGCCTACTGCTCTCAAATGTCAATCCTATTGGTTACTACATATTTGTTTCTTCCTAAGATTATATATTTAACCTCAAGCCTGTTGAAAATATCTAATCCTATCACTCACTTTATACTTTTCCTGATTTCCTAATGCCCCTATTGATATCTGCTTTCCTACATATTTTTCCCAGTTCATCATTGTGACTGTCTCTTCACATGTGCTGACATTTACATTCACCCTCTAACTGAAAACCAATTGCTAAAGAACTTTTGGTCCAACTCCGAGAATCACTCTTCTTCCTAAACCTACTGACTATCTTCCTAATCCTACAGACTATCCCTTTTTGACTGGATGTTCTCTTCTACTTTCAATCATCCGAGGTATAGGGTCCTATGCCATTGTATATCGATTTATCTGAGACCTCGGTGCAGAACATAATTCAATCTAAGTATACCAATCAAGGGCCCAATGCCTTTCTGGGCTTCAAATCTTTCCCAGATCTCTGATCTCATACATATATTTCACATTTATATTCTTATAAATATCATAGGTTCCCAATACCGTAATTCATCCAGCAGAATGACTCCTAACCCAAATCGAACATGCTATTAACACTAACCATACACTGTTCCCTCAATCTCACTTTACAGAAGAGCAGGGACAGAGTTGGTCTTAAAATCCAGGAAGGTAGGGTATCATCCACCAGCTGAGAACCTCAAAAGTCCCTGCAGAAATAATCCCTTGAGTAGGTGTAGGCAGGTATGAAGGATCTGAGAGAGCAAAAGTCATCTTCCATGGCAAACAACCTGGTCAGGTTGAAGGGATGTGTCTGAATTAGCCTCTCTCTTCCTAATGTAGAGAAGATGGACCAAACCATGCCTGTGTGGAGAGCTGTTCCCCGGTGCCTATGGTTGATATACCATTCTAACTTATGAATGAGTCACAGCAAGTAGAGGCAGACTCCATCTTTTGGGAACCTTGGAAGCAACTGTTAAAACAAAGTGGTTTCCAAGGCAGTGACTTCATTCAGTTCTTGAAGGAAGTGACCTCACCTTACATTATTGGTGATGAAAGTCTGTGATCTTGGGATCCAGGAAACCAGGCACACAGCGTCAAACCCACTCCATGTCCCAGTGGGCTCACTTGTTTGGATTTAACAAGACAGAGTCACTCTTTCTTTGTACCTACTGATGTGAGGACAGCCAAATGCCTGGAAACTATGAAGACTGGCCTTTCCAGAGAAAGCAGATAGTTTCTCACCACGGGCTCCTGACAACTTCACAGAGTTTGCTAAAGAGACCAGATCGGAGACAGGACACACCATTTTTGGGGAACATAGTATGGCCCACAAGTCAGAGGACACTCCGGATAGACACAGACCTACTTGGGGGAAAGAGGTGCCTTTTTGGGTGTGAGTGTGAGTTTGTGGTTTTGTCTCATGTTCTGAGAATAGTTAGGAAAGCTGGTTTGTTTGTTTTGGAGTGGACTGTTTCTAGTAAGTCCTTTGACAACGTGAGTGTTTCTGTGTCTATATATCATACTGTGTCCGTGATTGTAGACAGTAGAAATGAGAATGCATCAATGGATGTGTCCTGTCTACGAGAAAGCTTCAGAGCATTCATCCTGTGCAATTTATGAATGGACTGCAGGTTGCCGTATGGATGGGCAACTCCTGCTATCTTTCTAAATTCCTGTTTTCTTCCTGAATTCTGGACACTCTCCAGAATACGCTCATAATTTTGTGTCCAAGATATGTACCACCTCAATCTCTGTGACATGGCCATGTACTGGATAGCTGATGGGAATGGTGAGTATCTCAGAAAACTCAGATATCACTATGCCCAAGAAAGTCTCAGTGGAGAAACCCTGCTTTGGGCCTTTTGCTTACCTATTCTGTTGCCCTGAATGTCAGGAAGGTCTTTTCCTCAGGCCACACTTTGTGAAGCCTGAAGAAAATAGTTTTCAAATGGAATTGAATGGTCATTACCTGTGCCTCTTCGGTTAATTGCTTTGGAAATGGATGTGTCTGAATCAGCCTCTTGGCCCTATGTGAGGCTGTGGCTTAGATTCACAGCACATGATGGGTCTAAAGAAAAATCCCATGTGTGCATCCAAAACCAAAATGGACAAAAGAACTGTCATGGTGGATAGAGTCTCTCGCCTTCCTCTGTAAGGTTCCTGACCTCCATTAAGTGAGAATAGGGATCATTTGGGTCAAGTGAATTCTTTAAAGTTCTGCAGAGGCTATCCCATAGGTTCGTGGGTTTTCTCATGACTCCAATTCACATCTATGTTTACAGAAGAGCAGGGACAGTGTTGGTCTTACAATACAGGATTGCAGTGGATCTTCCATCTGTTGAGAACCTCAAAGCTCCATGCAGAAATGATCTCTGGAGAAGATGTAGGCAGCTATGTAAGACCTGAGAGAGCAAAAATCATCTTCCATGGCAAACAACCTGGTCAGGATTAAGGGTTGAGTCAGAATGAGCCTATCTCTTCTTAATGTAGAGAAGATGTACCAAACCCGGCCTGTGTGGAGAGCTGTTCCCTTTTGCCTACGGGTGATATACCATTCTAACTTGTGAAAGTGTCACAGGAAGTAGGGGCAGCCCTCATCTCATGGGACCGTTGGAAGCAATTGTTATGACAAAGTGGTTGCCAAGGCAGTGATCTCATTCAGTTCCTGAAGGACGTGATCTCATCTCACTTCCATGGTGATGGAACTCTCTGAACTTGGGATACAGAAAGCCAGGCACCCAGAGCCAGTCTCAGTTCTAGTCCCAGTGGTCTCACTTTTTTGGATTTACAAAGGACATAGTCAGTCTTTCTTGATACCTACTTATGTGAGGATGGCCAAATGCCAGGAAAGCTCGGAAGAGGGGCTCTTCCTGAGAAAGCAGATAGTGGCTCACTCCTGGCTTCTAACAACTTCACATTGTTGGCCAAGAAGACCAGATCTGAGACAGGTCAGGCCATTTCGGAGGATCATAGTATGGCCCATCAGTCAGAGCACACTCCGGAGAGTCACAGACCTATTTGGGGGAAGGAGGTGCCATTGCGGGTGTGGGTTTGTGGTTTTGTCTCATGTTCTGAGAATAGTTAGAAAAGGCGGTTTGTTTGGTTTGGAGTGAACTGTTTCTAGTAAGTCGTTTGACAATGCAAGTGTTTCTATGTCTGTGTATCCCACTGTGTCCGTACTTGTAGACATTAGAAAAGAGAATGCATCAATGGATGTGTCCTGTCTCATAGAAAGCTTCCCAGCATTCATCCAGCACAATTTATGAATTGAATGCGGCTTGCCTTATTGATGGGCGATACCTGCTACCTTCCTAAGTTGCTGTTTTCTTCCTGAATTATGGCCAATCTCCAGAATAGGCTCATGGTTTTGTGTCCAAGATATGTACTACCTCCAAGCTCTGTGACATGGCCATGTACTGGATAGCTGAATGGAATGGCGAGCATCTCAGAAAACTCAGATATCAGTGTGACCAGTAAAGTCTCAGTGGAGAATCCCTGCTTTGGGCCATTTGCTTACCTATTGTTCTGTTGCCCTGAGAGTCAGGAAGGTCTTTGTCTCAGGCCAACCCTTTGTGAATCCTGAAGGAAAGATTTTTCAAATGGAAATGAATATGCTTTACCTTTGGCTCTTTCCTTAATTGATTTGGAAAGAGATGTGTGTGAATCAGCCTCTTGGCCCAGTGTGATTCTTTGACTTAGATTCTCAGTACCTGAAGGATCTAAAGAAAGATCCCATGGGTGCATAAAATCCAAAATGGCATAAAGAGCAGTCATTGTTGATGAAGTATTTTGCCTTCCTCTGTAAGGTTCCTGAATTCCATCAAGTGAGAATAGGGATCTTTTGGGTCAAATGAGTTCTTCAAATCTATTCAGAGGCTATCCAATAGGTGCTTGAGTTTTCTCATCTTTCCAATTCACATAAAGAATCTGTACCCGACACTCAGTAGGACTCAAATTGGAGAAGCAGAGCAGTATTAAGGGCAGGCCTATTTGATCACTCCTGGTACACAGGAAGGGTGTACAGGCCACTGGGAATTTAGGCAAATGAGGGGCAACAGAGCTTATTTTGGACACTGTCTTGGGCTACGCTAATGCTATCAAATGTCAATCCTATTGTTGACTTCATATTTGTTTTATCCTAAGCTCATATATTCATCCTCAACCCTGTTGAAAATATCTAATCCCATCACTCACTTTATTCTTTTCCTGATTTCCTAATGTCTCTATTGATATCTGCTTTCCTACATATTTTGCCCTGTGCATCATTGTGACTGACTCTTCACTTGTGTTGACATTTACATTGACTCTCTAACCAAAACCCTATTGCTAAAGAACTTTTGTTCCAAATCCTATACTCACTTTTCTTCCTAAACTTACCGACTATCTTTCTAATCCAACTGACTATAACTTTTTGAATGGATGTTCTCTTCTACATTCAATGATCCAAGTACAGTTCAGGTTTCTATTCAAACGGGTGAGGGAGTAGATTCTGCAGTTTGGCAATTGGGGACAGCACATTCTGGCAACAAGATTAGCAAAGAGTTCTCAAGATTTCAACAGTGTTTCGTTAAGTGTACAGAAAAACAGGAAGTGACAAGTACATATTTTATTAACCTTTCATTCCCCACTTCTTTTTCTGGCTACTTTTAATCATAAAAGTGATCTTTGTGGGGTGTCACATTCTATGTCTGCTAGTGGGGTATTACCATAATTTTAATTTGTCCAATTTGAGCTTGGAGAAAAGAAATTACATGGTTGAGGAAACAGGGTTTTATAGTTAGTAATAATATGAGGATTATTATTGGACCGGCCAGGGTTGATAAAAACGTAATTAACCAGGGGGACTGTGTAAAAAAAGACTCAAACTACCCTTTCTGTGCCTCTCTCTCTCTCGTTGTTGCTCTTCAAGGCATCTTTTTAATTTACTCATAGATTTTTTTACAACTCCAGTATTGTCGACATAAAAACAACATTCTTCCCTCAATGAAGCACAAAGGCCCCCCTCTGTCATGAAAAGGAGGTCCAACCCTCGACTGTTCTGTAAAACAACTTCAGAGAGAGAGGTTAAAGATTCCTGCAAAGCTGTGATGGAGGTTTCTAAAATCTTTAAGTTTTGATCTATTGCTGCTTCTAATTGGGTCACTTGTTGTGTCCCATGGACCAGAGCAGTGGTTCTTGTGCCCAACCCTGCAGCAACTCCTATTCGTAATAGAATGGCTAAGGTGAGGGACATATGTTCCCAGCGGAACCGGGTTGTATGTCCCCCTCTTTGATCTTCAGATGAACCTGCGTCATGATAGAGCACTCTGGGAAACATCTGCACCATTTCACAATTAATCACATCTGTTGACCATTTCATGAAAACATTAACAATGTTTAAGTATATAGAATTATACTGTTGTAGGGACGGACAAGGCAAGGCACCTAAGATAGCACCAAAGACACGGAAACAGTCTTTTTTGGTTTCAACCAGATTCAGAGGGCATTGCTTCTGTTGTAATCAATTAATCCCCTGAAACCCAAGTTACGTAGTTTCAGAATTTTGTACCCAACACGTAAGGGAAGGGGCTCAGAAGTTCACAGTCTGCAGAAGTTCACAAAAAGCAGTTTTTGTTTCTCTTTTTTCCTCAGTTTGGGCAAGTTAACTTTTCAAGGAAACCTGGGTGGGGGTGTCTTCCCTTTCTTTTTTTCCCCCTTCCAGCTGTTTCCATACAGCCCAGTTTGTAACTTCTTTATCTTAGAAATGTAGCCATCTCTGTGAAGCCCCAGCTCAAGGCCAGAGGCCTTTTTTTCAAATATTTTGTGAAAAACTAGTAAGGGTGTGTCTAGATCAGGAGTGCTGAATTTTTTAGCCAGTTGCCAAGGAGACCAGGGCAACACAAAAATAGGAAGTTTATCTACAGTGAACTCTTTTATAGGGACTCTTTTGCTGAAAGTCCTAAATCAGCCATGGTGAAGACTTCTGGAGAAGGTCAGTTAAGACTTTTCTGTGGGCCTGGTACAGAGGGGGACAATTTGGAAGGCAGGGATAAGAGCAGCTCTGTGGATCTGAGAATGAGGAAGGAGAGATGTAAAAGAATATTGGGAGAGGGCTTTGGGATCTTAATAGCAACAAAAACTTGAGCAGTAGAACAGATAGAACAGAGGGGGAGACGGGAGTGAGATTCCAAAAAGCCTGTGAGGGACTTTAAATTCTTAGTAACCTGTTTTTAGTGATGACAAAGCAACATTAAAGGCCATTTTCATTACATCTTGTATTAGGGTCTGAGGATTCTTCTCAGCGGGTTTGAGCTTTGCATTAGGTGGTAAGAGGACTGGGTGGGACCCGGTGCGGGCATTGACAGGAGAGGAGAGGAGTGAGTGAATGGAGTGGTACCTCAGTACCTGCAACCTCAGCAAGGGAGCAATGGTCTGAGAACTAGTCGAGATTTGGGTTTTTGATCTAGATATTGGAGGGGAGAAATCAAGTTGCTGAGGTGGGAGTGACAGCAGAGAGTCTGGAGCACAAGGCTGAGGGTGAGCATCTATTGGAGAAGCATAGTTCAGGATGTGAGCAAAGGAGAGAGAAGGCCTCCACATAGCGGAATCTCCATTCACCCTTTTGAGCACTTGCAGAAGTTAAAAAGGTCACACAGAATTTGAGGATCTAGAGACCCCTCTGGGGGCCATCGGTTTTGGTTATCTAATTGGTCATATGGCCAATGCTGTGTACAGAATTTGATGAGGAGTTTGGGTTCCATCTGACAATCCCTGTATGCTCACATCCCCATGACTTACAATAGAAGTCTGCTCTCCCCCCCCCACAGCCGTGACTGTTTGTGGCTTTGATAGTCTGCCGGGCAAACATAGTAATCTAGGCTAGCCAACCTGCATCTGGCTCACGTGTCCCTACATCTATAATGTTTGTTTCCATTATCTATGGTACGGAAGGGATTTAATGGAATTTTAGTGGGATCCTGTTAATCAGGGATATCCCAATAGGAAAGACCTATAGCCAGCTGACAAATGACTGGGTGGAGAGATGGCCACCAGGTTCGTAAGGGGGCTGTATTCGAGATAGGCCATACTTCGTGTCCAGTAGGATTTGTGATCAGCCATCGCAGCTTAAGGGGCTGATTAGGGTTAAGACTACTGGTCGTCAAGGGGAGAATAAATATCTTCCAGGATCTTCTTTACAACCATTTGCAATGTTTCTTTTTTCTTCTTTTTTATTTCTTTTTTTGTGTGTGTGTGGGGAAGGCTTCAATACATCCTGAAAATGTATGTTCAAAGACTAGGAGTTATTTAAGTCCATACCTTACTGGCTTAATTTCAGTAAAGTCCACTTCCCAGAATTGTCCTCGTCTGGTTCCTCATAGGTGCTTTCCTGCAGGAGCTTGGAAGTGTAAGCTATAACCAATTAATGGACCTGACAGGCTTTTGTTACCCATTCAGTTATTTCCTTTTGCTGTGAGTAGGTTAGTGGAAAACTGTGTTCTTGATCCTTCACGAATGAATGCAGTTTCTTTGAACAAAGGTGAGTGAGTTGATGAACATTTGCTACTGACATAGTTAGAGCCATGATTATAGGAGTAGTTACTGAAGAATTAAAAAATTCCACTTGAGGGCCTTCAGGGTTAAAAGTTATTTTGGCCCAGAGCTTGGTGAGCAGAACTCTGCCCATCAATGGGGCCAGGCATTCTGGGATTACTAGGAAGGAGTGATGGATTTTTCCTTTTCCCTGGTCCATGGTCCTCGTAGTTGTCAAAGCCCGATATTTACTTCTGTTAGACTCTTGAATTAGAGACCTTTTATTCGGTAGAGGGCCCAATGGGCCTTACGGGCTGAGTATATTCACCCTGCATCTACTTCAAAGTTTATTGTGTTCCCCTCCACTTCAAAAGTTACCTTGAGGTCAGGGAGAGGATCTGAGCCCGGACTTTCTTAGTATTCCTCCAGAGTCAGAATATCTGGCTGGCATGGCTGTCTCTTTCTAGGGCACTCTTTGGCCCAGTGTCCTTTTTCTTTAGAGTAGGCACATTGATCTGAGGCCAGGGGTGGCCTCTAGTGTGTGCCCAGGTATCCCTTCCTGTCTCTCTGTTTCTTAATTTCTGGCCTATTTGTTGTTGTGACCAGGACCTTAGTCAATGCCTTAGTCTGTCTTTTGTTTCTTTTATCCTCACTCAGCTCCCTTCTCTTCCTCAGTTTCTCTCTTAAAGTATACCTTCTCGGGTTCTCTGAATAAATCCCTCAAAGTCATATCTTGTAATCCATCTAAGCATTGTAACTTTCTTTTAATATCCAGGGCAGCTTTCCCAATAAAGGCCATTGTGACAGATGCCTTTTGATCCTCTGCCTGAGGATCGAAAGGAGTATGTCTCTTATATGCCTACATAATTATCTCTAAGACATAGAGGGAGATTCATCAGGCCCTTAAATAATCTCTCTTACCTTGGCCAAATTAGTTGGTCACCTAGCGGCCACTAAGATACCCACTATTAGAGCCCGGCGATAAGTGGACAGATGCTCCCTACCTTCAAAGGTGTTGGGGTCCCAGTTGGGTCGTTTCAAGAGAAAGCCGGCTTTGAATATATTGGGAAGTTTTGTCGGTCACGCATTTGGTCCGAGGATACTTTTTTCTAGCATCCAGGAGGATTCTCTTTTGTTCCTCTGTCATGAAGAGAGTCCCTAGGAGTTGTTGGCAGTCATCTCAAGTAGGTTGGTGTGAAAACATCAATGACTTCACCAGACCTGAGAGCCAGGTTGGGTCCTCGGTAAAAGGGGGATTGTTATATTTCCATTTATATAGGTCTGAAGAGGAGAAGGCCAATACTGGTAGGCTTGCATTTTTTCCCTATGGCCATCGTCAATCATTGGTCCTTAGGGATGGAGGGAAGCAACACGGGAGTTCCAGGGTTTTCAATCATTTGCCACCGGCGAGTTCCTTTAGCAACTCCAGCTTCCTCCAGGGGAGGAGGGGCTGTGTGTGACGCAGGGGAGTTATCTGGAGGGCCCTGGGCTGGCTTAGCGTCCTCCAATTGTGGAGAGGCTGAGTCAGCAGCTGGAGAATCACTTAGAGGGTGTTGGGGGTTGTGGGACAAGGGTAGAAGATAAGGAGGGGGACGAGAGTCCAGTAGAGTCAAATCTTGTGACTCAGGGAGAACAGAGGGTGGAGGAGGAGGAGGAGCAGAGGGGTTGAGAAATCGTGGGGGAAGGAGTAGGAACGGGGACACAGTAAGGAAAGGCTTCACCCACGGAGGAGGAGATTTGCAGATGTCCTGCCAAGTTAAGGTATATTCCTGTTTATCAGTATGGCTATGTGGCCCTGGCTGTAAGACAATATCTCTGTCTTTTTAAATTAGTGGGAAGTAGAAAGATCCTTCTAGGGGCCATCCGAATCCAAAGGTGGGCCATTCTGTGGCACACAGAGTCTGCCAGGTCCAGCGTTTTACAAAAAAGAAACATTCTGAGCCCTTAAGCAGACTTTGGTCCATAGATCAAGGGTCAGGGACAGAGGCATTGAAGTGATCTGTCCCATAATGAAAGATACACAAACAGTAAAAGCAACGACACAGGACACAGACAAGAGAAAACAATAAAGACAGGCAATGGACGTCCAACACTGAGACCAAGACTGAGCAGGTGGCAAAACCCGATGGGCTGGCAATACCGAATCTGAAACAAAGTATCACTGAGTCGAGGAGACTATTATTCCTTGATTCCCGAGTCCTCTGTGGCGTCCCCCAGGGACTTGGCTTGTGGCTCTGTGACACATCTGCCAGCCACCATCAAAGAGAGCTCACACACTTCATCGACAGCCATTTTGCCAAGCCCTAACCTGAAACCTGAAACCAGAAAGAGGTGCCTTACTTACCCTGAGAGTAGCCCATTGGGGTCTCTCGTTCACCACTGCTGGATTTCGGTGGAACCTCCATATATAAATATCGGAAGAGCATTGGGGGAAGAGACCACCAAGAGACTCTCTCATGCAAAAACAAAGGGTTTATTGGGGGTCCAGCATGCTGGGGCTCAGAGCTCATTTGAATAGAGCAGAGAACCCTGAGAACAGCTTAAGCAGAGCTTATATACTTTCCTTGAAGAGGGTAGGGAGGAAAGTTTATTGATGGGCCTGGGCGGGTGAGCAGTTTGCGTGCAACTGGGTGAGGGAGTACATTCTGAAGTTTGGCAGTTGGGGACAGCACATTCTGGGAAAAAGATTAGAAATCACTTCTCAAGATTTCAACAGTGTTTTATTAAGCATACAGTAAAACAGGAAGTGACAAGAATCTATTCTATTAACATTTCACTACCGACTATACTTTGCCAGATTTCCTAAAGTCTCTATTGATATCTGCATTCCTACATATTTTCCCCAGTTCATCATTGTGATTAATTCTTCACATGTGCTGACATTTACATTCACTCAATACCCGAAACCCTATAGCTAAAGAACTTTTGGTCCAAATCCTATACTCACTCTCCTTTATAAACATACCGACTATCTTCCTAATACTACTGACTATCCATTTTGAATGGAAGTTCTCTTTGAAAATCAATCATCCAAGTTACAAGGTCCTATGCTTAATACCCAATCAAAAGCCCAATGCCCTTCTGGGCTTCAAATCTTACCTAGATTTTTGTTTTCAGATTCATATATTTTACCTATATATTCTTGAAAATATCGCAGGTTCCCAATACCATTATTCATCCAGCAGAATGATTTCTATTCCAAATCAAACCTGTTATTAACCCTAACCATACACTGTTCCCTCAATCTAACTTTAGAGAAGAGCAAGGACAGAGTTGGTCTTAAAATACAGGAATTTAGGGGATCTTCCAACTGCTGAGAAACTCAAAGGTCTATGCGCAAATGATCCCTAGAGAAGTTGTAGACACCTATGAAGGAACTGAGAGAGCAAAAGTCATCTTTCATTGCAAACAACCTGGTCAGCATGAAGGGATGTGTCTGAATCAGCCTCTCTCTTCTTTATGTAGAGAAGAAGGACCAAACGAGGCCTCTGTGGAGAGCTGTTCCTGGTTACCAATGTTTGATATACCATTCTAACTTGTGAAAGTGTCAAAGGAATTAGGGACAGCCTCCATTTCATGGGACCTTTGGAAGCAAATGTTAGGACAACGTGCTTGCCAAGGCATTGACCTCATTCAGTTCCTGAAGGAAGTGACCTCACCTCACATTCTTGGTGATGGAACTCTCTGAACTTGGGATACAGGCATCCAGGCACACAAATCTAGTCCCAGGCCCAGTCCCAGTGGTCTCACTTCTTTTGATTTACCAAAGACAGAGTCAGTCTTTCTTGGTATCTACTGATGTGAGGATGGCCAAATGCCAGGAAAGCTCTGAAGAGTGGCCTTTCCTGAGTAAGCAGGAAGTGGCTCACCATTGTCTCCTGACAACTTCACAGAGTTGGCCAAGGAAACCAGATCTGAGACAGAACAGGCCATTTGATGGGAACATAGTACGGCCCACCAGTCAGAGGTCACACCCGATAGTCAGAGACCTACTTTGGGAAAGGAGGTGAATTTGTGGGTGTGAGTGTGTGTTTGTGATTTTGTCTCATGTTCTGAGAATAGGTAGGAAAGGCAGTTTGTTTGGTTTGGAGTGGACGATTTCTAACAAGTGATTTGACAAGGCGAGTGTTTTTATGTCTGTGTATCCCACTGTGTCCATGGTTGTAGACATTAGAAAAGAGAATGCAATGCATCAAAGGATGTGTCCAGGCTAGTAGAAAGCTTACCAGAATTCTTTCTGCCCAATGTATGAAAGGAATGCGGCTTGCCTTATGGATGGGTAACACCTGCTATCTTCCTAAGTTCCTGTTTTCTTCCTGAATTCTGGCCACTCTCCAGAATAGGCTCATGATTTTGTGACCAAGTTATGTACCACCTCCAAGCTCTGTGACATGGCCATGTACTGGATAGCTGAAGGGAATGGCGAGCGTCTCAGAAAATTCAGATATCAGTGTGACCAGGAAAGTCTCAGTGGAGAAACACTGCTTTGGGCCGTTTGCTAACCTAATGTTCTGTTGCCCTGAATGTCAGGAAGGTCTTTGCCTCATGCCACCCCTTTGTGAAGCCTGAAGAAAACAGTTTTCAAATGGAAATGAATATGGATCACCTGTGGCTCTTTGCTTAATTGCTTTGAAAAGGGATGTGTCTGAATCAGCCTCTTGGCCCTGTGTGAGGTTGTGGCTTAGATACTCAGCACGTGGTGGATGTAAAGAGAGATCCCATGTGTGTATCCAAAACCAAAATGGCCAAAAAGCAGTCCTTGTGGATGAAGTCTGTCCCCTTCCTCTTTAAAGTTCTTGAACTCCATCAAGTGAGAATAGGGATCCTTTGGGTCAAATGGGTTCTTCAAAGACCTGCAGAGGAGCTTGTGTTTTCTCATGACTGCAAATCACATAAAAATATATACCTGACACTCAGTTTTCCACAAATTGGAGAAGCATAGAAGTATTAACGTCTAGCATATTTGATCACTCCTGTTTCACATGAAGGATGTCCAGACCACCCTGAATTTACGCCAATGAGGGGCAAGGGAGTTATTTTGGACACTCTCTTGGACTCCGCCACTCATGGAAACCTTCAGCCAGAGGTTGTGATTAGTGTCTATATGGAAGAAGATGAGGGCCATATGGGAGGGTTTTGGTTTTAATTTTGGTCATTTGTGTCCGGTTGGAAGACATGACTGGGACCACCTGGGCTTGAACTCTGGTGTGATTCCCCTTAGAGACTGAATTCAGAGAAGTATTGCCATGAATTTTGTTGGGATTTTAGGAGTCCACCCATGAGAATCACCCTTGGAAACTGAGATCTAGGCCCAGGGTGGCTTTCCACAGAGCCCTGGGTATCTCAGCCAGAAGATCACATGATTTAATTCTGAAAGACTTGTCAGCCATTGTTGAGAGTCACAACACCCATGGACGTCACATTGTAGACCTCAATAGGCCTGGCTTCATGTGACATTTTGGCCACTCTTTGGGAAGCCTTGCCTGTGAGAGTTCTACAGAGCATTCATTGAAATGATCTTCCTCACCATTTAATCTTTGCTGAATGAATTGAAACCCACAGTGCCTGCAACGTCATCCTTGAAAAATGCCTAGATAAATACCATGAAATTTTTGAAATTCCCATGACCAGGTGGCACTGGAGAAACTTTGGATGTCCTGTTGCTGATCGTAAATATGCAAGACAGTGCCTTGATTGAGTGGGTTTCATGAAAATGGTGTAGAACAGAGATGCCAATATGTTGGAACCTGCTGAGTAGTGGGCCTAGAGCAGTGGTAGGCAGGTGTGTGATAAAAAATTTGTGGTGGGGCCATGTGGATCTGCCATTGGATCCCAAATGGCTTGTGACTTACATGGTGAAGCCAGCAAACCCTTCCATGTAAAGGCTTCTGGTTATATGGAGATGTTTCCGGGCAATGTTTAGAATCAGGTTACTATGGACATGGGGCCAAGCTATTTGGGATAGAAACCTGGTTGGTGCATTCTCCTGCAGACCCTGACCAACCACACATGAAAGAATTGCCTCCAGAACTGTGTCCCAGTTGAACTTCTTTTATTTCATGAAGCAAATGCCAAAGTCCCAGTGCAGCAGCAAGAAACACGACGAAAAGTGGAGGATGACCAAATGGCTTCCCAGTCCACATGGGAATACCCTTAGCCCCCAGTGGCCACAGTTTACTTACAAAGAGAGAATTCAGCACTGCTGCCTCATGTTCATTGGAAAATAAGAAACCATGTCCTCCAGGTCACATAGATGCAGACACAGCTTTGATAGTCTCACTAAAAAGAAGCTAAAGCTCCTGACAACAACATATATTTCAAGTGCCCAAACTCAGAGGCAGTTTCTCAAGAAGTATTTAGGCCAGCAGAGCTCCATGTTTATGGAGTGTTTACCCTGTCCCATACTAGGGAAACTCCTCTACCACTTCCAAGGTTGTAAACTCCTGAGCATATTATTCACAGATTTTATTACTCTTCTCCTCTAATTGTGTCTTACTTTGGGCGAAAAAAATATCAAGGAATTGTTCTGGATGAGAGTGGGAAGATTTTGTTTAGCACATATTTGCATACACATTGGATTCATTTTTCTATTTTACATTTGAAATACTGAATCCCTGACACTAACACATGCTCTGCTAGATTCTGAATACTAATCCTAATATGATGGAGAAAAATAACGGAAACAGAATAGAAATACAAGCAGTTCAGAGGAGGCATGTTGTATACTTGGACTTGCCTTTTGCATTATATAGGGTAGGAGTTATAAATCTAGTCAATTTTTTGTTGAAATAGTTTTCCATGTGCTTTTAAAGTTAACAAATATGTGAATTCCTGTCTCCCTTTCTCTGTATTCTATTCAGCACATGTATTTTTATATGCACATATAGAATCCTACCTGGTATCACACGTACATTCTTGTGAGTTACATGACTTGGTAGATACAAAGTGTGAGAAGAGATCACTCCTCTTAAACGCTGTTTGACCTGAAAATTCAACCTATGTGTGAGCTTCCTAGTTGAAAAAAGTTATACATAAATCCATATCCAGTAAAATGAATATTTTTGGATCTGTGGATGATTCATATTTCACGGTGTAATTCGATTGGCATATATATTGCTAATTTTTAAAATCTGTGTGTGGATATATATATATATATATATATATATATATATATATATATTCTCTCCAGATATTTCAAAATATTTAATATATGCGTCTTATTATACACTCCCTAAATTCATTCATGATTATGTATATGAATTTATAATCAACTTTTCACAAGATTATTCTCAGAAATATTCATTCACCTGATATACGTATTTTTTTCCTCGTATTGAAAACTAACTTCAGTGAATGGTGCATATAAATCCTAATATTTCTACAGTAACTGATCCATTTTCACATCAATGCAAGTAGATTCCTATGGGACATGATAAGTATTTTGAAGTTCATTTTTATTCAAAACTAGTACATTACTATTTCTTCAGTTTATGCACATTATTGGATATATATTTCATCCACAAGTTCACAAATTTATAGGCATTTATTTCACTTTCATTCACTTTCTGCTTCAGAAAACACGTGTTCCGCCATGTTTCAAACTGGTCTTTTCATGAGACTTCTTTCCAAACACATTATTTTTGATTTCCATAATCACTTTTGAAGCAAAACTCACACACTCTTCATGATAAACCATAACCCTAGGATTACAATTAGACGTATAACTAGTTGTTATGAATGATTATATATCAATATATGATTTCTTATGTATTTTCAGATATCAATTCAATACATTATTTAAAGTGGAACCAGTTATATTATTTATTAACTGTATGGTCTATTCATGCATTATCTCTATATTCATAGTCACAGGGTACACCTATTTTTACCCTCAATACTAATTTATACGTTTTCAAAATATTCCTCAAAAAATGGTGGAAGAAATACTCATGTCACCTGATCTATATATACATTTTATCACAGTAATATTCTGGACAAAAAAATCAAAGGTCACCCTTAAGGTTGTACCAAAGCCTAAATGGAAAGTGAGCATGGATTACTAAAACCTTCCATGTCCAGGTGGCCTAATGCTCTCAAATGTCAATCTTATTGGTGACTACATTTTTGTTTCTTCCTAAGATTATATATTCAACCTCAAGCCTGTTGAAAATGTCTAATCCTATCACTCACTTTATACTTTGCCTGATTTAGTAATGTCTCTATTTATATCTATTTTCCTACATATTTTCCCCTGTTCATCATTGTGACTGACTCTTCACTTGTGCTGACATTTACATTCACTGTCTACCTGAAACCCTATTGCTTAAGAACTTTTGGTCTAAATCCTATTCTCACTCTTCTTTGTAAACCTACTGACTATCTTTCTAATCCTACCGACAATCCCTTTTTGAGTGGGTGTTCTATTCGACATTCAATCATCCAAGGTACAAGCTCCTATGCCATTGTATATAGATTTATCTGAGACATTTTTGCAGAAAATAATTCAAAGCTAAGTGTACCAATTAAGGGCCCAATGCCCTTCTGGACTTCATATCTTCCCTAGATTTCTGTTTTTATACTTATATTTCACCTATATATTCTTGTAAATATCATAGTTTCCCAATACCATTATTCGTCATGCAGAAAGATTCCTAACCCCAAATTGAACATGTTACTAACCCAAACCATACACTGTTCTCTCAATCGAACTTTACAGAACAGCAGGGACAGGGTTGCTCTTAAAATACAGGAATGTAGGGCATGTTCCACCTGTTGAGAACATCAAAGGTCCATGCAGAAATGATCCCTTGAGAAGATGTAGGCAGCTACGAAAGACCTGAGAGAGAAAAGTCATCTTCTATGGCAAACAGCCTTGTCAGCATGAAGGGATATGTATGAATCAGCCTCTCTCTTCTTAATGTAGAGAAGATGGACCAAACCAGTCCTAGGTGGAGAGCTGTTCCCGGGTGCCCATGGTTTATATACCATTCTAACTTGTGAAAGTGTCACAGGAAGTAGGGGCAGCCTCCATCTCATGGGACTCTTGAAAGCAACTGTTAGGACAAAGTGGTTGTCAAGGCAATGACCTCATTCAGTTCCTGAAGAAGTGATCTACCTCACTTCCTTGGTGATGGAACTCTCTTAACTTGGGATCCAGGAAGCCAGGCACCCGGAGCCAGTCCAGTCCCAGACCCAGTAGGCTCACTTGTTTGAATTTACCAAGGAGAGTGTCAGTCTTTCTTGGTACCTACATATGTGAGGATGGCCAAATACCAGGAGAGCTCTGAATAGGGGCCTTTCCTGAGAAAGTAGGTAGTGGTTCACCGCAGGCTCCTGACAACTTCACAGAGTTGGCCAAGGAGACCAGATCTGAGATAGGACAGGCCATTTTGGGGGAACATAGTATGGCCCACCACTCAGAGGAAACTCCGGATAGTCACAGAGTTACATGGGGGAAGGAGGTGTCTTTGTGGGGTGGGTGTGATTTTGTGGTTTTGTCTCATGATCTGATAATAGGTAGGAAAGACGGTTTGTTTGATTTGGAGTGGTCTTCTTCTAGTAAGTCGTTGGACAAGGCAAGTGTTTCTATTTCTGTGTATCCCACTGTGTCCGTGGTTGTAGACATTAGAAAATAGAATGCAACAATTGATATGTCCTGTATAGTAGAAAGATTCCCGGCATTCATCCTGCCCAATTTATGAATGGACTGCAGCTTGCCTTATCCATGGGCAACACCTGCTACCTTCCTAAGTTCCTGTTTCTTCCAGAATTCTCACCACTCTCCAGAATAGTCTCATGGTTTTGTGTCCAAAATATGTACCACCTCCAAGCTCTGTGACATTGCCATGTCCTGGATAGCTGAAGGGAATGGCGAGCATCTCAGAAAACTCAGATATCAGTGTGACCAAGAAAGTCTCAGTGGAGAAACCATGCTTTCGGCCTTTTGCTTATCAATTGTTCTGTTTCCCTGAATGTCAGGAAGGTCTTTGCCTCAGGCCACCCCTTTGTGAAGCCTGAAGAAAACAGTTTTCAAATGGAAATGAATAGGCATCACCTGTGGCTCTTTGCTTAATTGCTTTGGAAAGGGATGTGTCTGAATCAGCCTCTTGGCCCTGTGTGAGGTTGTGGCTTAGATACTCAGCACCTGATGGATGTAAAGAGAGATCCCATGTGTGCATCCAAAACCAAAATGGCCAAAAGAGCAATTATTGTGAATGAAGTCTCTCGCATTCATTTGTAAGGTTCCTGACCACCATCAAGTGAGAATACGGATCCTTTGGTTCAAATGAGTTATGCAAAGCCCTGCAGAGGCTAACCCATAGGTTTTTGGGTTTTCTCATGGCTCCAAATCATATAAAGAATCTATACCTGACAGTCAGTAGGCCTCAAATTGGAGATGCAGAGCAGTATTAACAGCTGGCCTATCTGATCACTCCTGGTTCACCGGATGGGTGTCCAGGCCACATTGACTTTAGGCAAATGAGGGGCAAGGGAGCTTATTTTTGACACTGTCTTGGGCTGCACCCCTCATGAAAAACTCCAGCCAGAGGTTATGATAAGTGTCTATATGGAAGAAGATGAGGGCCATGTGGGAGTGTTTGGTTTTAATTGTGGTCATTTGTTTGGCGGTTGGAAGCGATAACTGGATCCACCTGGGCTTGAATTCTGGCATGATTCCTCTTAGAGACTGAGTTCTGGAATTTACCTCAAAGAAGTATTGCCATGAAATGTGTTGGGATTTTAGGAGGCCACGCATGAGATGCGCCCTTGAAAACTGAGATCGAGGGCCAGGGTGTCTTTCCACAGTGCAGTGAGAATCTCAGCCAGGATATCACATGATTTTATTTTGAAAGACTTGGCAGCCATAATTGAGAGTCTAAACACAAATAGAACTCATATTGTAGACCTCAATGATCCTGGCTTCATGTGACCTTTTGGCCACTTTTTGGGAAGCCTTGCCTGTGAGATTTCTCCAGAGATTTCATTTAAATGAGCTTCCTCACCACATAATGGTTCCTGCATTAATTGAAACGCACAGTGACTCCAACTTCATCCTTCAAAAATGGTTAAATAAATACTATCAAATTTCTGAAATTCCCATTACCAGGTGGCACTGGAGAACCTTTGGATATCCTGTTGCTGAACATGAGTGAAATAATTCCCCACGCAATGACACTTCACCGGGAGAATTCTAAATTTATTGCTAAAAGCTGTGTGCTTATATAGAACTAAGGGGGAGATGGTATGGCTTAGATAAATGGCAGCAACCCGTTTATTGACAAGTTCTTTCAAATATCAGCTCCAGAGCCCAGGAATTAGTTCTCATTGGGGCTAAGGTTCCCCACAAGCGAGATTTGAAATTGGCGCTGGCGGGAGAGTTCACAAGGGCGGGAACTTTTTGCGCCACTGCAGAAATGAAGAAGGTAGGAAGAAGAAGTCCTTAGGCGCCATGTTGGGGTTTTTCTCTGGGGTATGGCTGCCATTTATTCTTTTCCCAACATTCCACCCTTTTTGTTTTCTTAGGAAGTGGGGTGTCGTTTGTCAGATCTGGCTGCTTCCTGCTGTGTGGGGGTGGTGTGGGGCCTAGAAAGAGAAGTGGAGGAATGCTCAGGGGGCAGGTATGGGGATATCATGGCAGCCAGAAATAAAACCCAGTGGCTATAGACAGCTATTTTCATAGGGGTGAAGTCAATGAATGTTCCCTGAAGCCAAAGATGTCGATGGCATGGAACCAGTCCTGGATGGAAGAGATTGTTGGTATCAGCCACTGGTCCTGTAACAGAGACTCAAGGAAATACTGGAAGCGTTGCCTGGACATGGTGTCGCCAGCACCTGAAGAAGATCAGAGCGAATAAAAACAGAATGAAGATAAAAATTAAAGCAAATGTCAATTTTTGGCAGAAGTTCCATGTGGGGGGACTGATATAGAAGAGGCCAAGAACCATGAGAAAGCTTAGAAGGTGGTAAAGACTATGAATCCAGGATGGCAGATTAAGAGGTTCTCCGAGCTCGTTGTCTCCCGCTGTCTAATACCCGTTGCATTCCATCGTGCCTGGTAGTGAGCTTCATCACTGAGTGAACTGTTCTCTTGGAGATGTTGGGGATTCATCGGTCATCAGAGGCTGGTAGTGACTAAGCAAAAGCTGGTTGAAAGTTTGATTAGGAATTTTATGCAGTTGGGTTTGAAGGCACTTCATTATGCAGGGCAAGAGAGCACAAAAAAGGAGCATCCAAATAAGGGGATCCAAGATATGTAGTAAGTACATGGCAAGATAGGATTGGAAGAACCCCGTTATGGGATTGGAGGAGGTAGGTTTGAGCAATTGGGTCGATAATTCCTGCAATTTAACAACATTTTTTTTGTTAGCCCAGATTCATTAACATAATAGCAAAATTCCTCTCTGAGGAATAGGCATGTAACCCCTTTTTCTGCAGTGAGAAGATCAATTGCCCTTTGGTTCTGTAAAGCCACTTGTGCCAATGAAGTAACCTGCCGCTGCAAGGAACCCAGAGACTCAGCCATGGTATTGAGTGTTTCCTGCAGTTTTTGTTGAAGGTCATTGGATCCCATAGAGCATGACCTATAGCTCCACCAGAGAGTCCGAGACCTGTCACTGAGGTTGTTAAAATGAGGCCTACCAGAACCGGCAGAAAGACTACCCTACGGGTGCGGGAAGGTAGGGCCAACTGTCAGAATTCGGTGGGAGTATACAAAGATAGCTGAGGAACAACAGTAACCAAGAAACAGGCGCCAGAGACATTGATGGTTGAGGTACTTAAAGAACCATTACACCAGAGGAAATGTCCAGGTTGCATAAACACAGGGCTCTATGGGGTGCTGTAGCTCAAGGAACAAATGGGTAAAGGATTCATTATTGGCAGGTGGAAACAGATGAAAGGAAATAAAGTATTGGTGGAATAACTTTCCCACAGTGGGATACGTGTCACATGTAGGGGTTGTCCTTTTTAGAGAAATTGTAGGGTTTTGCTGGAATATTTCCTGCCGCTAATGGGACTGCTGCTAGAAGTGGACGACTAAGTGAAGCACAGAGAAAGCACTGAGAAGTAGGCACAGAAAGAGGGGTGGAGTTTAATAATCAAAAAGTTTGGTGTAGCAAATTGAGCCATGTGGGAGGGGGACCTGAGAGGGTTGAAGGCTCTGAATCCTCTTTGGATGAGCTATGGATATGATCTCAAAGTTTTGATTCTGAGTCCTTAATGTGTTCGACTACCTGGATGGTTGCCTTAGGTTGCGTAATCAGGGTGCGGCCAATAGTCATCCACCCTGTGGGTCTGACTGAGGTTGTCCGAGCATAGACAGCAAACTCAACATAGCCCCATCGTTTGGCCTTGGGGTCAGGTTTATCTAAAGTATACCATCCATTGTTACTGGATGAAGAGCCTTTATGCCACTTTATGTAACTAGAAGTCCACCCTTCAGGGTAACCAAATGAGTGGTAAGAATAGCTACCACGTTCATCATGGAACATGCATGACCAATAGGGGCACCCATTATATATCTCAGGCCACCAATGACAATAGTCTTTTGTTTGATCAAAAAGGAAGCAAATGAAAGGCCAGTTCCAGCTACCAGGGACGAAGGTCCTTGAAGGTCACAATTTTAGGGAAATAGAGGTGCAGTTGTGGATGAAGCAAGTAGTTGCATCCACTGCGCAGACCTTCTGCATGCCATGTTCTGAGTATCGTTCCCGAAAAGTGAATAAATGCATGGTAGGTGAGGAGGGTAAAGACCAGTCCTGACAGAGCACAGAAAATAAGCAGAGCACAAAAAACAAGCAGTTAGAGAAGACTAGGGTGTTGGGAGAGCTCATTGTGCCTTCTTTAAGAGGAATTGGGCTGCAAGGAAAACCGTGTGAGCCACAACTAAAATGGGTGAGATGGGTGTGGAGAGCAGGAGTAAAGGGGAGGTTCAGTAGGTGATTCTTGGAGTTCCTCTGGGGTGGCCCTGTCTTCAGCAGGTGGGGCCTCCTGGTGATGTGGCTTCAACCTAGACATGTGAATCCAGGGAGTGAGACAGTTGTCTGGTAAGGAGAGTTTGGCGGCGGTAAGGGTAAAGAGAATGACAGGATAGGGGCCTTCCCATTTTGCGGCAAGAGTCCCTTTTTCCTCTGGGGTATTATAATAGACTAGACTAACAGGTGTTAAGGGAGGAGTGTTTGGAGAGGAGACTGGGTCCGGAAGAAGCATCTGTGTATGATATATATTTACTGATGAATTTCGATTGGCATTTATATTGGTACTTTTTAATGTCTGTGAGTGTTGTGTGTGTGTGTGTGTGTGTGTGTGTGTATAGATATAGATATAGATATACTCTCCAAAGTTTTCCAAATATGAAATATATGTGTCTAGTATACACTCTCTAAATTCATTCATGTTCATGTATGTGGATTTATAATCAACTTTTCACAAGATTATAATCAGAAATATTCATCCACCTGAAATACATATTTGTTTCCTAGTACTGACTACTAACTTCAGTGAAGGGTGCATACAAATCCTAATTATTCTACAGTATCTGACCCAGTCTAACATCAATGCAAGTAGACTCCTATGGGACATGATATGTAATTTGTCATTCATTTGTATTCGACACTGGTACATTATTGTTTCTTCAGTTTTTGCACATCATAGGATATACATTTCATCCACAAGTTCACAAATTAATAGGCATTTGTTTCAACATTAATCACTTCTTGCTTCAGAACACATGTATTGTCAGGGTTTCTTGACTTGTCTTTTCATGAGACTTCTTTCCAAACACATTATTTTGAATTTCCATAATCATTTTGAAGCAAAACTCACACACTCTTCATGATAAACCAAAACACTAATATTTCCATTAGATATATAACTGGTTGGAATGAATGATTGTATATCAATATACAATTTCCTTTTATTTTTCAGATATCAGTTCAATTCATTATTTATAGTTCAAAAAAGTTATATTATTTATTCACAGTATGGTCTATTTGTGGTTTTTCTCTATGTTCATAGAAACAGGGTACACCTCTTTGCACCCCCGATTCTAATTTTACATCTTCAATATATTGCTCCCAGAAATGGTGAAAGAAATACTCATGTCACCTCATTATCACAGTAATATTCTGGACAAAAAATGGAAAGGTCACACTTATGATTGTACCAAAGCCTAAATGGAAAGTGAACATGGATTTCTAAAAACATCCATGTCCAGGTTGCCTAATGCTGTCAATTGTCACTCCTATTGGTGACTACATATTTGTTTTTTCCTAATTTATATATTGAAACTCAACCCTGTTGAAAATGTCTAATTCTATCCCTCACTTTATACTTTGCCTGATTTCGTAATGTTTCCATTGATATCTGCTTTTCTACATATTTTCCCCAGTTCAACATAGTGTCTGACTCTTCATATGTGCTGACATTTACATTCACTCTATAACCAAAAGTCTATTGCTAAAGAACTTTTGGTCCAAATCCTATACTCACTCGTCTTCCTAAACCTACCGAATATCTTCCTAATCCTACTGAATATCCCTTTTTGACTGGATGTTCTCTTCTAAATTCAATCATCCAATGTACAAGGTCCTATGCCATTGTATATCAAATTATCTGAGACATCTTTGCAGAACATAATTCAAAGCTAAGTATCCCAATCAAGGGCAAAACCCTCTGGGCTTCAAAGCATACCTAGATTTCTTTTTTCAAACTTATATTTCACCTCTATATTCTTGTAAATATTGTAGGTTCCCAATCCCATTATTCATCGCACAGAATCATTCATCACCAAATCAAACCTGTTTTTAACCCCAATATACACTGTTCCCTCAAACATTTTACAGAAGAGCAGAAACAGAGGGGTTCTTACAATACAGGAAAGTTGGGGATCTTCCACCAGATGAGAACCTCAAATGTCCATGCACAAATGATACATGGAGAAGTTGTAGGCAGGTATGAAGCTCCTGAGAGAGCAAAAGTCATCTTCCATGGCAAACAACCTGGTCAGGATGAAGGGATGTGTCTGAATCTGCCTCTCTCTTCTTATTGTAGACAAGGTGGAACAATCCAGGCCTGAGTGGAGAGCTGTTCCCGGGTGCCAATGGTTGATATACATTCTACCTTATGAAAGTGTCACAGGAAGTAGGGGAAACCTTTATCTTATGTAACCCTTGGAAGCAACTGTTAGGACAAAGTTGTTGCCAAGGCAGTGACCTCATTCAGTTCCAAAGAATGTGACATACCTCATTTCCTTGGTGATGGAACTCTCTGAACTTGGTATCCAAGAAGCCAGGCACCCAGAGGCAGTCCCAGTCCCAGTCCCAGTGGGCTCACTTGTTTGGATTTACCAAGGACAGAGTCAGTTTTCTTGGTACCTAATGATGTGAGTATGGCCAAATGCCAGGAGAGCTCTGAAGATGGACCTTTCCTGCGAAAACAGGTAGTGGCTAACCACTTTTTCCTGACATCTTCACAGAGTTGGTCAAGGAAACAAGATCTGAGAGAAGACAGGCCATTTCGGGGGAACATAGTATGGCCCACCAGTCAGAGGACACTCCGGATAGTCACAGACCTACTTGGGGGAAGGAGGTGCCTTTGTGGGAGTGGGTGTGTGTTTGTTGTTTTGTCTCATGTTCTGAGAATAGATCGAAAAGGCGGTTTGTTTGGTTTGGACCAGACAGTTTCTAGTAAGTCATTTGACAAGGCGAGTGTTTCTGTTTATGTGTATCCCACTGTATCCGTTGTTGTAGACATTAGAAAAGAGAATGCATTAATGGATGTGTCCTGTCTAGTATAAATCTTCCCATAATTCATCCTGCCCAACATATGAATGGACTGCACCTTGTCTTATGGATGTGCAACACCTGCTATCTTTCTAAGTTGTTGTTTTCTTCCTGAATTCTGGCCACTCTCCAGAATAGGCTCAGGGATTTGTGTCCAAAATATGTACCACCTCCAAGCTCTGTGACATGGCCATGTACTGGATAGCTGAAGAGAATGGCGAGCATCTCAGAAAACTCAGATATCAGTGTGACAAGGAAAGTCTCAGTGCAGAAACCCTGCTTTGGGCCTTTTGCTTACTTACTGTTGTGTTGCACTGAATGTCAGGAAGGTCTTTGCCTCAGGCCACCCCTTTGTGAAGCTTGAAGAAAACAGTTTTCAAATGGAAATGAATGGGCCTCACCTGTGGCTCTTTGTTTAATTGCTTTGGAAAGGGATGTGTCTTTATCAGCCTCTTGGACCTGTGTGTGGCTGTGACTTAGATTCTCAGCACCTGATGGATCTTAAGAATGATCCCATGTTAGCTTCCAAAACCAAAATGGCAAAAAAAAATCATTCATTGTGGATGAAGTCTCTTGCCTTCCTCTGTTAGGTTCCTGCACTCCAACAAATGAGAATAGGGATTCTTTGGATCAAATGAGTTCTTAAAGCCCTGCAGAGGTGCTTGTGTTTTCGCATGACTCTAAATCACCTAAAGAATCCATACCTAAAATCAGTAGGCCTCAAATTGGAGAAACACAGAAGTATTAACGGCAGGCTTATTTGTTCACTCCTGGTTCACAGCAACGGTGTCCAGGCTACCCTGACTTTAGGCAAATGAGGGGCAAACGAGCTGATTTTGAACACTGTCTTGGGCTGCACCCCTCATGGAAACCTCCAGCCAGAGGTTAAGATGATTGACTATATGGAAAAAGGTGAGGGCCATGTGGGAGTGTTTTGGTTTTAATGTTGGTCATTTGTGTGGCATTGGAAAAAATGACTGGGTCCACGTGGGCTTGAACTCTGGTGTGATTCCCCTTAAACACTGGGTTTTGGAACTGAACTCAGAGAAGCAATGCCATGAATTTTGTTGGGATTTTAAGAGGCCACGCATGAAAGTCGCTCTTGGAAACTGAGACCTAGGCCCCGGGTAGATTTCCACTGAGGCCTGGGAATCTCAGCAAGGATATCACATGATTTTATTCTTAAAGAAATGGCAGCCATAGTTGAGAGTCAAAACACACATGGACCTCACATTGTAGACCTCAATGGGCCTGGTCTAATGTGACCGTTTGTCCACTCTTTGGGAAGCCGTGCCTGTGAGAGTTCTCCAGAGATTTCATTGAAATGAGCTTCCTCACCATTTTATCTTTGCTGAATGAATTGAAACCCACAGTGCCTCCAACTTCATGCTGGAAAAATGGCTAGATAAATACCGTGAAATTTTTGAGATTCCTATGACCAGGTGGCACTGGAGAAACATTGGATGTCCTATTGCTGATCATGAGTATACCAGACAGTGCCTTGATTTACTGAGTTTCATGAAAATGGTGTAGAACAGAGATGCCAGTAAGTTGGAGCCTGCTGAGTAGTGGGTCTAGAGCAGTGCTGGGGAGGTGTTTGATAAAACATCCGTGGTAGGGCCATGTGGATTTACCATTGGATTCCAAATGGCTTGTAACTGACATGGTGCTGCCAGCAGACCCTTATATGTAAAGGCATCTTGTTATATGGAGAGTTTTAAGAGGAAAATTAAGAATCAGGTTGATATGGACAAGGGGGAAATGGGGCAAGCTGTGAGAGATAGAAGCCTAGTTGGTGCATTCTCTTGCAGACCCTGTCCCACCACACGTGACAGAACTCCCTCCAGCACTGTGTTCCAGTTTAGCTGCTAGTATTTCGTGAAACAAATACCAAACTCACAGTGCAGCAGCCTAAACACCACAAAAAGTGGAGGAGGACCAAATGGCTTCACAGTCCACATGGGGAGACGGGGAGACACTTCGTCCCCAGTGGCCTCAGTTTACCTATAAAGAGAGGATTCAGCACTGCTTCATCTTGTTCATTGGAAAATAAGAACCATGTCCTCCAGGTCACATAGATGCAGACCCAGCTTTGATGGTCTCACTACAAAGGAAGCCAAATCTCATGAAAACAACATATATTTCAAGTGCGGAAGCTCAGAGGCAGTTTCTCAAAAAGTTTTTAGGCCAGCAGAGCTCCATGTTTGTGGAGTGTTTACCATGTCCCTTACTTTTGGAAACTCCTAAACCACCTCCAAGGTTGTGAACTCCTGAGCATTTTCCATTCCAGATATGTATTCACTGATTTTGTAAATCTTCTCCTCTAATTGTGTCTTACTTGGGGTGAAGGTAATGTCAAGGCATTGTTTTGGATGAGAGCGGGAGGATATTTGTGCAGCATATATTTACATACACATAGGATTCATTTTCCAATTTTTCATTCGAAGTACTGACTCCCTGACACTAACCCATACCTAGTAGACTCAGACTATTCATCCTAATATAATGGGGAAAATTAACCCAACACAATAGAAATACAAGCACTTCAGAGGAGACATGTTCTATAGTTGGACTTGACATTTGCATTATATAAGGTAGGAGTTATACATCTAGTCAAATTTTAATTGAAATATTCTCCATGTGTTTTTAAACTTAACAAATATGTGAATACTTGTTTCCAATTTCTGTAGCCTATTCACACATGTATATTTATATGCATATATAGAATCCTACCAGGTATCACACGTACATTTTTGTAAGGTGGATGTCTTGGCAGATACAAATTATGAGAAGTGTTCACTCCTCCTAAATGCTGTTGGAAATGAAAATTCAACCAATAAGAGAGCGTCCTAGAAGAACAACATTATACATAAACTCATGTTCAGTAACATAAATATTTTTGCATCTGTGGATGATATATATTTACTGATGAATTTTGATTGGCATTTATATTGACTTTTTAATGTCTGTGAGTGTTGTGTGTGTGTGTGTGTGTGTGTGTGTATAGATATAGATATAGATATACTCTCCAAAGTTTTCCAAATATGAAATATATGTGTCTAGTACACACTCTATAAATTCATTCATGTTCATGTATGTGGATTTATAATCAACTTTTCACAAGATTATAATCAGAAATATTCATCCACCTGAAATACATATTTGTTTCCTAGTACTGACTACTAACTTCAGTGAAGGGTGCATACAAATCCTAATTATTCTACAGTATCTGACCCAGTCTAACATCAATGCAAGTAGACTCCTATGGGACATGATATGTAATTTGTCATTCATTTGTATTCGACACTGGTACATTATTGTTTCTTCAGTTTTTGCACATCATAGGATATACATTTCATCCACAAGTTCACAAATTAATAGGCATTTGTTTCAACATTAATCACTTCTTGCTTCAGAACACATGTATTGTCAGGGTTTCTTGACTTGTCTTTTCATGAGACTTCTTTCCAAACACATTATTTTGAATTTCCATAATCATTTTGAAGCAAAACTCACACACTCTTCATGATAAACCAAAACACTAATATTTCCATTAGATATATAACTGGTTGGAATGAATGATTGTATATCAATATACAATTTCCTTTTATTTTTCAGATATCAGTTCAATTCATTATTTAAAGTTCAAAAAAGTTATATTATTTATTCACAGTATGGTCTATTTGTGGTTTTTCTCTATGTTCATAGAAACAGGGTACACCTCTTTGCACCCCCGATTCTAATTTTACATCTTCAATATATTGCTCCCAGAAATGGTGAAAGAAATACTCATGTCACCTCATTATCACAGTAATATTCTGGACAAAAAATGGATAGGTCACACTTATGATTGTACCAAAGCCTAAATGGAAAGTGAACATGGATTTCTAAAAACATCCATGTCCAGGTTGCCTAATGCTGTCAATTGTCACTCCTATTGGTGACTACATATTTGTTTTTTCCTAATTTATATATTGAAACTCAACCCTGTTGAAAATGTCTAATTCTATCCCTCACTTTATACTTTGCCTGATTTCGTAATGTTTCCATTGATATCTGCTTTTCTACATATTTTCCCCAGTTCAACATAGTGTCTGACTCTTCATATGTGCTGACATTTACATTCACTCTATAACCAAAAGTCTATTGCTAAAGAACTTTTGGTCCAAATCCTATACTCACTCGTCTTCCTAAACCTACCGAATATCTTCCTAATCCTACTGAATATCCCTTTTTGACTGGATGTTCTCTTCTAAATTCAATCATCCAATGTACAAGGTCCTATGCCATTGTATATCAAATTATCTGAGACATCTTTGCAGAACATAATTCAAAGCTAAGTATCCCAATCAAGGGCAAAACCCATTGGGCTTCAAAGCATACCTAGATTTCTTTTTTCAAACTTATATTTCACCTCTATATTCTTGTAAATATTGTAGGTTCCCAATCCCATTATTCATCGCACAGAATCATTCATCACCAAATCAAACCTGTTTTTAACCCCAATATACACTGTTCCCTCAAACATTTTACAGAAGAGCAGAAACAGAGGGGTTCTTACAATACAGGAAAGTTGGGGATCTTCCACCAGATGAGAACCTCAAATGTCCATGCACAAATGATACATGGAGAAGTTGTAGGCGGGTATGAAGCTCCTGAGAGAGCAAAAGTCATCTTCCATGGCAAACAACCTGGTCAGGATGAAGGGATGTGTCTGAATCTGCCTCTCTCTTCTTATTGTAGACAAGGTGGAACAATCCAGGCCTGAGTGGAGAGCTGTTCCCGGGTGCCAATGGTTGATATACATTCTAACTTATGAAAGTGTCACAGGAAGTAGGGGAAACCTTTATCTTATGTAACCCTTGGAAGCAACTGTTAGGAAAAAGTGGTTGCCAAGGCAGTGACCTCATTCAGTTCCAAAGAATGTGACATACCTCATTTCCTTGGTGATGGAACTCTCTGAACTTGGTATCCAAGAAGCCAGGCACCCAGAGGCAGTCCCAGTCCCAGTCCCAGTGGGCTCACTTGTTTGGATTTACCAAGGACAGAGTCAGGTTTCTTGGTACCTAATGATGTGAGTATGGCCAAATGCCAGGAGAGCTCTGAAGATGGACCTTTCCTGCGAAAACAGGTAGTGGCTAACCACTTTTTCCTGACATCTTCACAGAGTTGGTCAAGGAAACAAGATCTGAGAGAAGACAGGCCATTTCGGGGGAACATAGTATGGCCCACCAGTCAGAGGACACTCCGGATAGTCACAGACCTACTTGGGGGAAGGAGGTGCCTTTGTGGGAGTGGGTGTGTGTTTGTTGTTTTGTCTCATGTTCTGAGAATAGATCGAAAAGGCGGTTTGTTTGGTTTGGAGCAGACAGTTTCTAGTAAGTCATTTGACAAGGCGAGTGTTTCTGTTTATGTGTATCCCACTGTATCCGTTGTTGTAGACATTAGAAAAGAGAATGCATTAATGGATGTGTCCTGTCTAGTATAAATCTTCCCATAATTCATCCTGCCCAACATATGAATGGACTGCACCTTGTCTTATCGATGTGCAACACCTGCTATCTTTCTAAGTTGTTGTTTTCTTCCTGAATTCTGGCCACTCTCCAGAATAGGCTCAGGGATTTGTGTCCAAAATATGTACCACCTCCAAGCTCTGTGACATGGCCATGTACTGGATAGCTGAAGAGAATAGCGAGCATCTCAGAAAACTCAGATATCAGTGTGACAAGGAAAGTCTCAGTGCAGAAACCCTGCTTTGGGCCTTTTGCTTACTTATTGTGGTGTTGCACTGAATGTCAGGAAGGTCTTTGCCTCAGGCCACCCCTTTGTGAAGCTTGAAGAAAACAGTTTTCAAATGGAAATGAATGGGCCTCACCTGTGGCTCTTTGTTTAATTGCTTTGGAAAGGGATGTGTCTTTATCAGCCTCTTGGACCTGTGTGTGGCTGTGACTTAGATTCTCAGCACCTGATGGATCTTAAGAATGATCCCATGTTAGCTTCCAAAACCAAAATGGCAAAAAAAAATCATTCATTGTGGATGAAGTCTCTTGCCTTCCTCTGTTAGGTTCCTGCACTCCAACAAATGAGAATAGGGATTCTTTGGATCAAATGAGTTCTTAAAGCCCTGCAGAGGTGCTTGTGTTTTCGCATGACTCTAAATCACCTAAAGAATCCATACCTAAAATCAGTAGGCCTCAAATTGGAGAAACACAGAAGTATTAACGGCAGGCTTATTTGTTCACTCCTGGTTCACAGCAACGGTGTCCAGGCTACCCTGACTTTAGGCAAATGAGGGGCAAACGAGCTGATTTTGAACACTGTCTTGGGCTGCAGCCCTCATGGAAACCTCCAGCCAGAGGTTAAGATGATTGACTATATGGAAAAAGGTGAGGGCCATGTGGGAGTGTTTTGGTTTTAATGTTGGTCATTTGTGTGGCATTGGGAAAAATGACTGGGTCCACGTGGGCTTGAACTCTGGTGTGATTCCCCTTAAACACTGGGTTTTGGAACTGAACTCAGAGAAGCAATGCCATGAATTTTGTTGGGATTTTAAGAGGCCACGCATGAAAGTCGCTCTTGGAAACTGAGACCTAGGCCCCGGGTAGATTTCCACTGAGGCCTGGGAATCTCAGCAAGGATATCACATGATTTTATTCTTAAAGAAATGGCAGCCATAGTTGAGAGTCAAAACACACATGGACCTCACATTGTAGACCTCAATGGGCCTGGCCTAATGTGACCGTTTGTCCACTCTTTGGGAAGCCGTGCCTGTGAGAGTTCTCCAGAGATTTCATTGAAATGAGCTTCCTCACCATTTTATCTTTGCTGAATGAATTGAAACCCACAGTGCCTCCAACTTCATGCTGGAAAAATGGCTAGATAAATACCGTGAAATTTTTGAGATTCCTATGACCAGGTGGCACTGGAGAAACATTGGATGTCTTGTTGCTGATCATGAGTATACCAGACAGTGCCTTGATTTACTGAGTTTCATGAAAATGGTGTAGAACAGAGATGCCAGTAAGTTGGAGCATTCTGAGTAGTGGGTCTAGAGCAGTGCTGGGGAGGTGTTTGATAAAACATCCGTGGTAGGGCCATGTGGATCTACCATTGGATTCCAAATGGCTTGTAACTGACATGGTGCTGCCAGCAGACCCTTATATGTAAAGGCATCTTGTTATATGGAGAGTTTTAAGAGGAAAATTAAGAATCAGGTTGATATGGACAAGGGGGCAATGGGGCAAGCTGTGAGAGATAGAAGCCTAGTTGGTGCATTCTCTTGCAGACCCTGACCCACCACACGTGACAGAACTCCCTCCAGCACTGTGTCCCAGTTTAGCTGCTAGTATTTCGTGAAACAAATACCAAACTCACAGTGCAGTAGCCTAAAAACCACAAAAAGTGGAGGAGGACCAAATGGCTTCACAGTCCACACGGGGAGACGGGGAGACACTTAGTCCCCAGTGGCCTCAATTTACCTATAAAGAGAGGATTCAGCACTGCTTCATCTTGTTCATTGGAAAATAAGAAACCATGTCCTCCAGGTCACATAGATGCAGACCCAGCTTTGATGGTCTCACTACAAAAGAAGCCAAATCTCATGAAAACAACATATATTTCAATTGCGGAAGCTCAGAGGCAGTTTCTCAAACAGTTTTTAGGCCAGCAGAGTTACATGTTTGTGGAGTGTTTACCATGTCCCTTACTTTTGGAAACTCCTAAACCACCTCCAAGGTTGTGAACTCCTGAGCATTTTCCATTCCAGATATGTATTCACTGATTGTGTAACTCTTCTCCTCTAATTGTGTCTTACTTGGGGTGAAGGTAATGTCAAGGCATTGTTTTGGATGAGAGCGGGAGGATATGTGTGCAGCATATATTTACATACACATTGGATTCATTTTCCAATTTTTCATTCGAAGTACTGAATCCCTGACACTAACCCATACCTAGTAGACTCAGACTATTCATCCTAATATAATGGGGAAAATTAACCCAACACAATAGAAATACAAGCACTTCAGAGGAGACATGTTCTATAGTTGGACTTGACATTTGCATTATATAAGGTAGGAGTTATACATCTAGTCAAATTTTAATTGAAATATTCTCCATGTGTTTTTAAACTTAACAAATATGTGAATACTTGTTTCCAATTTCTGTAGCCTATTCACACATGTATATTTATATGCATATATAGAATCCTACCAGGTATCACACGTATATTTTTGTAAGGTGGATGTCTTGGCAGATACAAATTGTGAGAAGTGTTCACTCCTCCTAAATGCTGTTGGAAATGAAAATTCAACCTATAAGAGAGCGTCCTAGAAGGACAACATTATACATAAACTCATGTTCAGTAACATAAATATTTTTGCATCTGTGGATGATATATATTTACTGATGAATTTCGATTGGCATTTATATTGGTACTTTTTAATGTCTGTGAGTGTTGTGTGTGTGTGTGTGTGTGTGTGTGTGTGTGTGTATAGATATAGATATAGATATACTCTCCAAAGTTTTCCAAATATGAAATATATGTGTCTAGTATACACTCTCTAAATTCATTCATGTTCATGTATGTTGATTTATAATCCACTTTTCAGAAGATTATAATCAGAAATATTCATCCACCTGAAATACATATTTGTTTCCTAGTACTGACTGCTAACTTCAGTGAAGGGTGCATACAAATCCTCATTATTCTACAGTATCTGACCCAGTCTAACATCAATGCAAGTAGACTCCTATGGGACATGATATGTAATTTGTCATTCATTTGTATTCGACACTGGTACATTATTGTTTCTTCAGTTTTAGCACATCATAGGATATACATTTCATCCCCAAGTTCACAAATTAATAGGCATTTGTTTCAACATTAATCACTTCTTGCTTCAGAACACATGTATTGTCAGGGTTTCTTGCCTGGTCTTTTCATGAGACTTCTTTCCAAACACATTATTTTGAATTTCCATAATCATTTTGAAGCAAAACTCACACACTCTTCATGATAAACCAAAACACTAATATTTCCATTAGATATATAACTGGTTGGAATGAATGATTGTATATCAATATACAATTTCCTTTTATTTTTCAGATATCAGTTCAATTCATTATTTAAAGTTCAAATAAGTTATATTATTTATTCACAGTATGGTCTATTCGTGGTTTTTCTCTATGTTCATAGAAACAGGGTACACCTATTTGTACCCCCGAGTCTAATTTTACATCTTCAATATATTGCTCCCTGAAATGGTGAAAGAAATACTCATGTCACCTCATTATCACAGTAATATTCTGGACAAAAAATGGAAAGGTCACACTTATGATTGTACCAAAGCCTAAATGGAAAGTGAACATGGATTTCTAAAAACATCCATGTCCAGGTTTCCTAATGCTGTCAATTGTCACTCCTATTGGTGACTACATATTTGTTTTTTCCTAATTTATATATTGAAACTCAACCCTGTTGAAAATGTCTAATTCTATCCCTCACTTTATACTTTGCCTGCTTTCGTAATGTTTCCATTGATATCTGCTTTTCTACATATTTTCCCCAGTTCAACAAAGTGTCTGACTCTTCATATGTGCTGACATTTACATTCACTCTATAACCAAAAGTCTATTGCTAAAGAACTTTTGGTCCAAATCCTATACTCACTCGTCTTCCTAAACCTACCGACTATCTTCCTAATCCTACTGAATATCCCTTTTTGACTGGATGTTCTCTTCTAAATTCAATCATCCAATGTACAAGGTCCTATGCCATTGTATATCAAATTATCTGAGACATCTTTGCAGAACATAATTCAAAGCTAAGTATCCCAATCAAGGGCAAAACCCTTCTGGGCTTCAAAGCATACCTAGATTTCTTTTTTCATACTTATATTTCACCTCTATATTCTTGTAAATATTGCAGGTTCCCAATCCCATCATTCATCGCACAGAATCATTCGTCACCAAATCAAACCTGTTTTTAACCCTAAGTATACACTGTTCCCTCAATCATTTTACAGAAGAGCAGGGACAGAGGGGTTCTTACAATACAGGAAAGTTGGGGATCTTCCACCAGATGAGAACCTCAAATGTCCATGCACAAATGATACCTGGAGAAGTTGTAGGCAGGTATGAAGCACCTGAGAGAGCAAAAGTCAACTTCCATGGCAAACAACCTGGTCAGGATGAAGGGATGTGTCTGAATCTGCCTCTCTCTTCTTATTGTAGACAAGGTGGAACAATCCAGGCCTGAGTGGAGAGCTGTTCCTGGGTGCCAATGGTTGATATACATTCTACCTTATGAAAGTGTCACAGGAAGTAGGGGAAACCTCCATCTTATGTAACCCTTGGAAGCAACTGTTAGGACAAAGTGGTTGCCAAGGAAGTGACCTCATTCACTTCCAAAGAATGTGACATACCTCATTTCCTTGGTGATGGAACTCTCTGAACTTGGTATCCACGAAGCCAGGCACCCAGAGGCAGTCCCAGTCCCAGGCCCAGTGGGCTCACTTGTTTGGATTTACCAAGGACATAGCCAGTTTTCTTGGTACCTAATGATGTGAGGATGGCCAAATGCCAGGAGAGCTCTGAAGATGGACCTTTCCTGCGAAAACAGGTAGTGGCTAACCACTTTTTCCTGACATCTTCACAGAGTTGGTCAAGGAAACAAGATCTGAGAGAAGACAGGCCATTTCGGGGGAACATAGTATGGCCCACCAGTCAGAGGACACTCCGGATAGTCACAGACCTACTTGGGGGAAGGAGGTGCCTTTGTGGGAGTGGGTGTGGGTTTGTTGTATTGTCTCATGTTCTGAGAATAGATCGAAAAGGCGGTTTGTTTGGTTTGGAGCAGACAGTTTCTAGTAAGTCATTTGACAAGGCGAGTGTTTCTGTTTATGTGTATCCCACTGTGTCCATTGTTGTAGACATTAGAAAAGAGAATGCATTAATGGATGTGTCCTGTCTAGTATAAATCTTCCCTTTAATTCATCCTGCCCAATATATGAATGGACTGCAGCTTGTCTTATCGATGTGCAACACCTGCTATCTTTCTAAGTTGTTGTTTTCTTCCTGAATTCTGGCCACTCTCCAGAATGGGCTCAGGGATTTGTGTCCAAAATATGTACCACCTCCAAGCTCTGTGACATGGCCATGTAAAGGATAGTTGAAGAGAATGGCGAGCATCTCAGAAAACTCAGATATCAGTGTGACCAGGAAAGTCTCAGTGCAGAAACACTGCTTTGGGCTTTTTGCTTACTTATTGTTGTGTTGCACTGAATGTCAGGAAGGTCTTTGCCTCAGGCCACCCCTTTGTGAAGCCTGAAGAAAACAGTTTTCAAATGGAAATGAATGGGCCTCACCTGTGGTTCTTTGCTTAATTGCTTTGGAAAGGGATGTGTCTTTATCAGCCTCTTGGTCCTGTGTGTGGCTGTGACTTAGATTCTCAGCACCTGATGGATCTTAAGAATGATCCCATGTGAGCTTCCAAAACCAGAATGGCAAAAAATATCATTCATTGTGGATGAAGACTCTTGCCTTCCTCTGTTAGGTTCCTGCACTCCAACAAATATGAATAGGGATTCTGTGAGTCAAATGAGTTCTTCAAAGCCCTGCAGAGGTGCTTGTGTTTTCGCATGACTCTAAATCACCTAAAGAATCGATACCTAAAATCAGTAGCCCTCAAATTGGAGAAACATAGAAGTATTAACGGCAGGCTTATTTGTTCACTCCTGGTTCACAGCAACGGTGTCCAGGCTACCCTGACTTTAGGCAAATGAGGGGCAAACGAGCTGATTTTGGACACTGTCTTGGGCTGCACCCCTCATGGAAACCTCCAGCCAGAGTTTAAGATGATTGACTATATGGAATAAGGTGAGGGCCATGTGGGAGTGTTTTGGTTTTAATGTTGGTCATTTGTGTGGCATTGGAAAAAATGACTGGTTCCACGTGGGCTTGAACTCTGGTGTGATTCCCCTTAAACACTGGGTTTTGGAACTGAACTCAGAGAAGCATTGCTATGAATTTTGTTGGGATTTTAAGAGGCCACGCATGAAAGTCGCTCTTGGAAACTGAGACCTAGGCCCCGGGTAGATTTCCACAGGGGCCTGGGAATCTCAGCAAGGATATCACATGATTTTATTCTTAAAGAAATGGCAGCCATAGTTGAGAGTCAAAACACACATGCACCTCACATTGTAGACCTCAATGGGCCTGGCCTAATGTGACCTTTTGTCCATTCTTTGGGAAGCCTTGCCTGTGAGATTTCTCCAGAGATTTCATTGAAATGATCTTCCTCACCATTTAATCTTTGCTGAATGAATTGAAACCCACAGTGCCTCCAACTTCATGCTTGAAAAATGGCTAGATAAATACCATGAAATTTTTGAAATTCCTATGACCAGGTGGCACTGGAGAAACATTGGATGTCCTATTGCTGATCATGAGTATACCAGACAGTGCCTTGATTTACTGAGTTTCATGAAAATGGTGTAGAACAGAGATGCCAGTAAGTTGGAGCCTGCTGAGTAGTGGGTCTAGAGCAGTGGTGGGGAGGTGTTTGATAAAACATCCGTGGTAGGGCCATGTGGATCTACCATTGGATTCCAAATGGCTTGTAACTGACATGGTGCTGCCAGCAGACCCTTATATGTAAAGGCATCTTGTTATATGGAGAGTTTTAAGAGGAAAATTAAGAATCAGGTTGATATGGACAAGGGGGCAATGGGGCAAGCTGTGAGAGATAGAAGCCTAGTTGGTGCATTCTCTTGCAGACCCTGACCCACCACATGTGACAGAACTCCCTCCAGCACTGTGTCCCAGTTTAGCTGCTAGTATTTCGTGAAACAAATACCAAACTCACAGTGCAGCAGCCTAAAAACCACAAAAAGTGGAGGAGGACCAAATGGCTTCACAGTCCACACGGGGAGACGGGGAGACACTTAGTCTCTAGTGACCTTAATTTACCTAAAAATAGAGGATTCAGCACTGCTTCATCTTGTTCATTGGAAAATAAGAAACCATGTCCTCCAGGTCACATAGATGCAGACCCAGCTTTGATGGTCTCACTACAAAGGAAGCCAAATCTCATGAAAACAACATATATTTCAAGTGCGGAAGCTCAGAGGCAGTTTCTCAAAAAGTTTTTAGGCCAGCAGAGCTCCATGTTTGTGGAGTGTTTACCCTGTCCCTTAGTTTTGGAAACTCCTCTACCACCTCCAAGGTTGTGAACTCCTGAGCATTTTCCATTCCAGATATGTATTCACTGATTTTGTAACTCTTCTCCTCTAATTGTGTCTTACTTGGGGTGAAGGTAATGTCAAGGCATTGTTCTGGATAAGAGCGTGAGGATATTTGTGCCGCATATATTTACATACACATTGGATTCATTTTCCAATTTTCCATTTGAAGTACTGAATCCTGGACACTAAAACTTACCTAGTAGACTCAGACTATTCATCCTAATATAATGGGGAAATTTAACCCAACACAATAGAAATACAAGCACTTCAGAGGAGACATGTTGTATAGTTGGACTTGACATTTGCATTATATAAGGTAGGAGTTATAAATCTCGTCATCTCCATCTCTTTTTAAACTTAACAAATATGTGAATTCTTGTTTCCTTTTTCTGTAGCCTATTCACACATGTATATTTATATGCATATATAGAATCCTACCAGGTATCACACATACATTTTTGTGAGGTGGCTGTCTTGGCAGATACAAATTGTGAGAAGTGTTCACTCCTCCTAAATGCTGTTGGAAATGAAAATTCAACCTATAGGAGAACGTCCTAGTAGAACAAAATTATGCATAAACTCATGTTCAGTAAAATAAATATTTTTGCATCTGTGGATGATATATATTTACTGATGAATTTCGATTGGCAATTATATTGGTACTTTTTAATGTCTGTGAATGTTGTGTGTGTGTGTGTGTCTGTGTGTGTGTGTGTGTCTGTGTGTGTGTGTGTCCGTGTGTGTGTATAGACATAGATATATATATACTCTCCAAATTTTTCAAAATATTAAAAAAATGTGTCTAATATATACTCTCTAAATTCATTCATGTACATGTATGTGGATTTATAATCAACTTTTCACAAGATTATAATCAGAAATATTCATCCACCTGAAATACATATTTGTTTCATAGTACTGAAACCTAACTTCAGTGAATGGTGCATACAAATCCTAATTACTCTACAGTAACTGACCCAGTCTAACATCAATGCAAGAAGACTCCTATGGGACATGATATGTAATTTGTCATTCATTTGTATTCGACACTGGTACATTATTGTTTCTTCAGTTTTTGCATATCATAGGATATACATTGCATCCACATGTTCACAAATTAATAGGCATTTGTTTCAACTTTAATCACTTCTTGCTTCAGAACACATGTATTGTCAGGGTTTTTTGACTGGTCTTTTCATCCGACTTCTTTCCAAACACATAATTTTGAATTTCCATAATCATTTTGAAGCAAAACTCACACACTCTTCATGATAAACCAAAACACTAATATTTCCAATAGATATATAACTGGTTGGAATGAATGATTGAATATCAATATACGATTTCCTTTAATTTATCAGATATCAGTTCAATTCATTATTTAAAGTTGAAAAAATTATATTATTTATTCACAGTATGGTCTATTCATGCTTTTTTTCTATGTTCATAGAAACAGGGTACACCTCTTTGTACCCCGATTCTAATATTACATCTTCAATATATTGCTCCCAGAAATGGTGAAAGAAATACTCATGTCACCTCATTATCACAGTAATATTCTGGACAAAAAATGGAAAGGTCACACTTATGATTGTACCAAAGCCTAAATGGAAAGTGAACATGGATTTCTAAAAACATCCATGTCCAGGTTGCCTAATGCTGTCAATTGTCAATTCTATTGGTGACTACATATTTGTTTTTTCCTATTTATATATTCAAACTCAACACTGTTGAAAATGTCTAATTCTATCCCTCACTTTATACTTTGCCTGATTTCGTAATGTTTCTATTGATATCTGCTTTTCTACATATTTTCCCCAGTTCAACATAGTGACTGACTCTTCATATGTGCTGACATTTACATTCACTCTATAACCAAAAGTCTATTGCTAAAGAACTTTTGGTCCAAATCCTGTACTCACTCTTCTTCCTAAACCTACCGACTATCTTCCTAATCCTACTGAATATCCCTTTTTGACCTGATGTTCTCTTCTAAATTCTATCATCCAATGTACAACGTCCTATGCCATTGTAATTCGAATTATCTGAGACATCTTTGCAGAACATAATTCAAAGCTAAGTATCTCAATCAAGGGCAAAACCCTTCTGGGCTTCAAATCATACCTAGATTTCTGTTTTCATACTTATATTTCACCTCTATATTCTTGTAAATATTGCAGGTTCCCAATGCCATTATTCATCGCACAGAATCATTCGTCACCAAATCAAACCTGTTTTTAACCCCAAGTATACACTGTTCCCTCAATCATTTTACAGAAGAGCAGGGACAGAGGGGTTCTTACAATACAGGAAAGTTGGGCATCTTCCACCAGATGAGAACCTCAAATGTCCATGCACAAATGATACCTGGAGAAGTTGTAGGCAGGTGTGAAGCACCTGAGAGAGCAAAAGTCATCTTCCATGGCAAACAACCTGGTCAGGATGAAGGGATGTGTCTGAATCTGCCTCTCTCTTCTTACTGTAGACAAGGTGGAACAATCCAGACCTGAGTGGAGAGCTGTTCCCGGGTGCCAATGGTTGATATACATTCTACCTTATGAAAGTGTCACAGGAAGTAGGGGAAACCTCCATCTTATGTAACCCTTGGAAGCAACTGTTAGGACAAAGTGGTTGCCAAGGCAGTGACCTCATTCAGTTCCAAAGAATGTGACATACCTCATTTCCTTGGTGATGGAACTCTCTGAACTTGGTATCCAAGAAGCCAGGCACCCAGAGGCAGTCCCAGTCCCAGGCCCAGTGGGCTCACTTGTTTGGATTTACCAAGGACAGAGTCAGTTTTCTTGGTACCTAATGATGTGAGGATGGCCAAATGCCAGGAGAGCTCTGAAGATGGACCTTTCCTGAGAAAACAGGTAGTGGCTAAGCACTTTTTCCTGACATCTTCACAGAGTTGGTCAAGGAAACAAGATCTGAGAGAAGACAGGCCATTTCGGGGGAACATAGTATGGCCCACCAGTCAGAGGACACTCCGGATAGTCACAGACCTACTTGGGGGAAGGAGGTGCCTTTGTGGGAGTGGGTGTGGGTTTGTTGTATTGTCTCATGTTCTGAGAATAGATCGAAAAGGCGGTTTGTTTGGTTTGGAGCAGACAGTTTCTAGTAAGTCATTTGACAAGGCGAGTGTTTCTGTTTATGTGTATCCCACTGTGTCCGTTGTTGTAGACATTAGAAAAGAGAATGCATTAATGGATGTGTCCTGTCTAGTATAAATCTTCCCTTTAATTCATCCTGCCCAATATATGAATGGACTGCAGCTTGTCTTATCGATGTGCAACACCTGCTATCTTTCTAAGTTGTTGTTTTCTTCCTGAATTCTGGCCACTCTCCAGAATGGGCTCAGGGATTTGTGTCCAAAATATGTACCACCTCCAAGCTCTGTGACATGGCCATGTAAAGGATAGTTGAAGAGAATGGCGAGCATCTCAGAAAACTCAGATATCAGTGTGACCAGGAAAGTCTCAGTGCAGAAACACTGCTTTGGGCTTTTTGCTTACTTATTGTTGTGTTGCACTGAATGTCAGGAAGGTCTTTGCCTCAGGCCACCCCTTTGTGAAGCCTGAAGAAAACAGTTTTCAAATGGAAATGAATGGGCCTCACCTGTGGTTCTTTGCTTAATTGCTTTGGAAAGGGATGTGTCTTTATCAGCCTCTTGGTCCTGTGTGTGGCTGTGACTTAGATTCTCAGCACCTGATGGATCTTAAGAATGATCCCATGTGAGCTTCCAAAACCAGAATGGCAAAAAATATCATTCATTGTGGATGAAGACTCTTGCCTTCCTCTGTTAGGTTCCTGCACTCCAACAAATATGAATAGGGATTCTGTGAGTCAAATGAGTTCTTCAAAGCCCTGCAGAGGTGCTTGTGTTTTCGCATGACTCTAAATCACCTAAAGAATCGATACCTAAAATCAGTAGCCCTCAAATTGGAGAAACATAGAAGTATTAACGGCAGGCTTATTTGTTCACTCCTGGTTCACAGCAACGGTGTCCAGGCTACCCTGACTTTAGGCAAATGAGGGGCAAACGAGCTGATTTTGGACACTGTCTTGGGCTGCACCCCTCATGGAAACCTCCAGCCAGAGTTTAAGATGATTGACTATATGGAATAAGGTGAGGGCCATGTGGGAGTGTTTTGGTTTTAATGTTGGTCATTTGTGTGGCATTGGAAAAAATGACTGGTTCCACGTGGGCTTGAACTCTGGTGTGATTCCCCTTAAACACTGGGTTTTGGAACTGAACTCAGAGAAGCATTGCTATGAATTTTGTTGGGATTTTAAGAGGCCACGCATGAAAGTCGCTCTTGGAAACTGAGACCTAGGCCCCGGGTAGATTTCCACAGGGGCCTGGGAATCTCAGCAAGGATATCACATGATTTTATTCTTAAAGAAATGGCAGCCATAGTTGAGAGTCAAAACACACATGCACCTCACATTGTAGACCTCAATGGGCCTGGCCTAATGTGACCTTTTGTCCATTCTTTGGGAAGCCTTGCCTGTGAGATTTCTCCAGAGATTTCATTGAAATGATCTTCCTCACCATTTAATCTTTGCTGAATGAATTGAAACCCACAGTGCCTCCAACTTCATGCTTGAAAAATGGCTAGATAAATACCATGAAATTTTTGAAATTCCTATGACCAGGTGCCACTGGAGAAACATTGGATGTCCTATTGCTGATCATGAGTATACCAGACAGTGCCTTGATTTACTGAGTTTCATGAAAATGGTGTAGAACAGAGATGCCAGTAAGTTGGAGCCTGCTGAGTAGTGGGTCTAGAGCAGTGGTGGGGAGGTGTTTGATAAAACATCCGTGGTAGGGCCATGTGGATCTACCATTGGATTCCAAATGGCTTGTAACTGACATGGTGCTGCCAGCAGACCCTTATATGTAAAGGCATCTTGTTATATGGAGAGTTTTAAGAGGAAAATTAAGAATCAGGTTGATATGGACAAGGGGGCAATGGGGCAAGCTGTGAGAGATAGAAGCCTAGTTGGTGCATTCTCTTGCAGACCCTGACCCACCACACGTGACAGAACTCCCTCCAGCACTGTGTCCCAGTTTAGCTGCTAGTATTTCGTGAAACAAATACCAAACTCACAGTGCAGCAGCCTAAAAACCACAAAAAGTGGAGGAGGACCAAATGGCTTCACAGTCCACACAGGGAGACTGGGAGACACTTAGTCCCCAGTGGCCTCAGTTTACCTATAAAGAGAGGATTCAGCACTGCTTCATCTTGTTCATTGGAAAATAAGAAACCATGTCCTCCAGGTCACATAGATGCAGACCCAGCTTTGATGGTCTCACTACAAAGGAAGCCAAATCTCATGAAAACAACATATATTTCAAGTGCGGAAGCTCAGAGGCAGTTTCTCAAAGTTTTTAGGGCAGCAGAGTTACATGTTTGTGGAGTGTTTACCATGTCCCTTACTTTTGGAAACTCCTAAACCACCTCCAAGGTTGTGAACTCCTGAGCATTTTCCATTCCAGATATGTATTCACTGATTTTGTAACTCTTCTCCTCTAATTGTGTCTTACTTGGGGTGAAGGTAATGTCAAGGCATTGTTTTGGATGAGAGCGGGATGATATGTGTGCAGCATATATTTACATACACATTGGATTCATTTTCCAATTTTTCATTCGAAGTACTGAATCCCTGACACTAACCCATACCTAGTAGACTCAGACTATTCATCCTAATATAATGGGGAAAATTAACCCAACACAATAGAAATACAAGCACTTCAGAGGAGACATGTTCTATAGTTGGACTTGACATTTGCATTATATAAGGTAGGAGTTATACATCTAGTCAAATTTTAATTGAAATATTCTCCATGTGTTTTTAAACTTAACAAATATGTGAATACTTGTTTCCAATTTCTGTAGCCTATTCACACATGTATATTTATATGCATATATAGAATCCTACCAGGTATCACACGTACATTTTTGTAAGGTGGATGTCTTGGCAGATACAAATTGTGAGAAGTGTTCACTCCTCCTAAATGCTGTTGGAAATGAAAATTCAACCTATAAGAGAGCGTCCTAGAAGGACAACATTATACATAAACTCATGTTCAGTAACATAAATATTTTTGCATCTGTGGATGATATATATTTACTGATGAATTTCGATTGGCATTTATATTGGTACTTTTTAATGTCTGTGAGTGTTGTGTGTGTGTGTGTGTGTGTGTGTGTGTGTGTGTGTGTATAGATATAGATATAGATATACTCTCCAAAGTTTTCCAAATATGAAATATATGTGTCTAGTATACACTCTCTAAATTCATTCATGTTCATGTATGTGGATTTATAATACACTTTTCACAAGATTATAATCAGAAATATTCATCCACCTGAAATACATATTTGTTTCCTAGTACTGAAAACTAACTTCAGTGAATGGTGCATACAAATCCTAATTATTCTACAGTAACTGACCCAGTCTAACATCAATGCAAGTAGACTCCTATGGGACATGATATGTAATTTGTCATTCATTTGTATTCGACACTGGTGCATTATGGTTTCTTCAGTTTTTGCACATCATAGGATATACATTTCATCCACAAGTTCACAAATTAATAGGCATTTGTTTCAACATTAATCACTTCTTACTTCAGAACACATGTATTGTCAGGGTTTCTTGACTGGTCTTTTCATGAGACTTCTTTCCAAACACATTATTTTGAATTTCCATAATCATTTTGAAGCAAAACTCACACACTCTTCATGATAAACCAAAACACTAATATTTCCATTAGATATATAACTGGTTGGAATGAATTATTATATATCAATATACAATTTCCTTTTATTTTTCAGATATCAGTTCAATTCATTATTTAAAGTTCAAAAAAGTTATATTATTTATTCAAGTATGGTCTATTCGTGGTTTTTCTCTATGTTCATAGAAACAGGGTACACCTATTTGTACCCCCGATTCTCATTTGACATCTTCAATATATTGCTCCCAGAAATGGTGAAAGAAATACTCATGTCACCTCATTATCACAGTAATATTCTGGACAAAAAATGGAAAGGTCACACTTATGATTGTACCAAAGCCTAAATGGAAAGTGAACATGGATTTCTAAAAACATCCATGTCCAGGTTGCCTAATGCTGTCAATTGTCACTCCTATTGGTGACTACATATTTGTTTTTTCCTAATTTATATATTGAAACTCAACCCTGTTGAAAATGTCTAATTCTATCCCTCACTTTATACTTTGCCTGATTTCGTAATGTTTCCATTGATATCTGCTTTTCTACATATTTTCCCCAGTTCAACAAAGTGTCTGACTCTTCATATGTGCTGACATTTACATTCACTCTATAACCAAAAGTCTATTGCTAAAGAACTTTTGGTCCAAATCCTATACTCACTCGTCTTCCTAAACCTACCGACTATCTTCCTAATCCTACTGAATATCCCTTTTTGACTGGATGTTCTCTTCTAAATTCAATCATCCAATGTACAAGGTCCTATGCCATTGTATATCAAATTATCTGAGACATCCTTGCAGAACATAATTCAAAGCTAAGTATCCCAATCAAGGGCAAAACCCTTCTGGGCTTCAAAGCATACCTAGATTTCTTTTTTCATACTTATATTTCACCTCTATATTCTTGTAAATATTGCAGGTTCCCAATCCCATTATTCATCCCACAGAATCTTTCGTCACCAAATCAAACCTGTTTTTAACCCCAAGTATACACTGTTCCCTCAATCATTTTACAGAAGAGCAGGGACAGAGGGGTTCTTACAATACAGGAAAGTTGGGGATCTTCCACCAGATGAGAACCTCAAATGTCCATGCACAAATGATACCTGGAGAAGTTGTAGGCAGGTATGAAGCTCCTGAGAGAGCAAAAGCCATCTTCCATGGCAAACAACCTGGTCAGGATGAAGGGATCTGTCTGAATCTGCCTCTCTCTTCTTATTGTAGACAAGGTGGAACAATCCAGGCCTGAGTGGAGAGCTGTTCCCGGGTGCCAATGGTTGATATACATTCTACCTTATGAAAGTGTCACAGGAAGTAGGGGAAACCTCCATCTTATGTAACCCTTGGAAGCAACTGTTAGGACAAAGTGGTTGCCAAGGCAGTGACCTCATTCAGTTCCAAAGAATGTGACATACCTCATTTCCTTGGTGATGGAACTCTCTGAACTTGGTATCCAAGAAGCCAGGCACCCAGAGGAAGTCCCAGTCCCAGGCCCAGTGGGCTCACTTGTTTGGATTTACCAAGGACAGAGTCAGTTTTCTTGGTACCTAATGATGTGAGGAGGGCCAAATGCCAGGAGAGCTCTGAAGATGGACCTTTCCTGAGAAAACAGGTAGTGGCTAAGCACTTTTTCCTGACATCTTCACAGAGTTGGTCAAGGAAACAAGATCTGAGAGAAGACAGGCCATTTCGGGGGAACATAGTATGGCCCACCAGTAAGAGGACACTCCGGATAGTCACAGACCTACTTGGGAGAAGGAGGTGCCTTTGTGGGATTGGGTGTGGGTTTGTTGTTTTGTCTCATGTTCTGAGAATAGATCGAAAAGGCGGTTTGTTTGGTTTGGAGCAGACAGTTTCTAGTAAGTAATTTGACAATGCGAGTGTTTCTGTTTATGTGTATCCCACTGTGTCCGTTGTTGTAGACATTAGAAAAGAGAATGCATTAATGGATGTGTCCTGTCTAGTATAAATCTTCCCTATATTTCATCCTGCCCAATATATGAATGGACTGCAGCTTGTCTTATTGATGTGCAACACCTGCTATCTTTCTAAGTTGTTGTTTTCTTCCTGAATTCTGGCCACTCTCCAGAATGGGCTCAGGGATTTGTGTCCAAAATATGTACCACCTCCAAGCTCTGTGACATGGCCATGTAAAGGATAGTTGAAGAGAATGGCGAGCATCTCAGAAAACTCAGATATCAATGTGACCAGGAAAGTCTTAGTGCAGAAACACTGCTTTGGGCTATTTGCTTACTTATTGTTGTGTTGCACTGAATGTCAGGAAGGTCTTTGCCTCAGGCAACCCCTTTGTGAAGCCTGAAGAAAACAGTTTTCAAATGGAAATGAATGGGCCTCACCTGTGGTTCTTTGCTTAATTGCTTTGGAAAGGGATGTGTCTTTATCAGCCTCTTGGTCTGTGTGTGGCTGTGACTTAGATTCTCAGCACCTGATGGATCTTAAGAATGATCCCATGTGAGCTTCCAAAACCAAAATGGCAAAAAATATCATTCATTGTGGATGAAGACTCTTGCCTTCCTCTGTTAGGTTCCTGCACTCCATCAAATGAGAATAGGGATTATTTAGGTCAAATGAGTTCTTCAAAGCCCTGCAGAGGTGCTTGTGTTTTCGCTTGACTCTAAATCACCTAAAGAATTGATACCTAAAATCAGTAGACCTCAAATTGCAGAAACATAGAAGTATTAACGGCAGGTTTATTTGTTCACTCCTGGTTCACAGAAATGGTGTAAAGCCTACCCTGACTTTAGGCAAATGATGGGGAAACGAGCTGATTTTGGACACTGTCTTGGGCTGCGCCCCTCATGGAAACCTCCAGCCAGATGTTAAGATGATTGACTATATGGAATAAGATGAGGGCTATGTGGGAGTGTTTTGGTTTTAATGTTGCTCATTTGTGTGGCATTGGAATAAATGACTGTGTCCACGTGGGCTTGAACTCTGGTGTGATTCCCCTTAGAGACTGGGTTTTGGAACTGAACTCAGAGAAGCATTGCTATGAATTTTGTTGGGATTTTAAGAGGCCATGCATGAAAGTCGCTCTTGGAAACTGAGACCTAGGCCCCGGGTGGATTTCCACAGAGGCCTGGGAATCTCAGCAAGGATATCACATGATTTTATCCTTAAAGAAATGGCAGCCATAGTTGAGAGTCAAAACACACATGGACCTCACATTATAGACCTCAATGGGCCTCGCCTAATGTGACCTTTTGTCCACTCTTTGGGAAGCCTTGCCTGTGAGAGTTCTCCAGAGATTTTATTGAAATGAGCTTCCTCACCATTTAATCTTTGCTGAATGAATTGAAATCCACAGTGCCTCCAACTTCATGCTTGAAAAATGGCTAGATAAATACCATGAAATTTTTGAAATACCTATGACCAGGTGGTACTGGAGAAACATTGGATGTCCTTTTGCTGATCATGATTATACCAGACAGTGCCTTGATTTACTGAGTTTCATGAAAATGGTGTAGAACAGAGATGCCAGTAGTTTGTAGCCTGCTGAGTAGTGGGTCTAGAGCAGTGGTGGGGAGGTGTTTGATAAAACATTCGTGGAAGGGCCTTGTGGATCTACCATTGGATTCCAAATGGCTTGTAACTGACATGGTGCAGCCAGCAGACCCTTATATGTAAAGGCATCTTGTTATATGGAGAGTTTTCAGAGGAAAATTAAGAATCAGGTTGATATGGAAAAGGGGGCAATGCGGAAAGCTGTGAGAGATAGAAGCCTAGTTGGTGCATTCTCTTGCAGACCCTGACCCACCACACGTGACAGAACTCCCTCCAGCACTGTGTCCCAGTTTAGCTCCTAGTATTTCGTGAAACAACTACCAAACTCAAAGTGCAGCAGCAAAAACTCCACAAAAAATGGAGGAGGACCAAGTGGCTTCACAGTCCACACGGGGAGACACTTAGCCCCCAGTGGCCTCAGTTTACTTACAAAGAGAGGATTCAGCACTGCTTCATCTTGTTCATTGGAAAATAAGAAACCATGTCCTCCAGGTCACATAGATGTAGACCCAGCTTTGATGGTCTCACTACAAAGGAAGCCAAATCTCCTGAAAACAACATATATTTCAAGTGCGGAAGCTCAGAGGCAGTTTCTCAAAAAGTTTTTAGGCCAGCAGAGCTCCATGTTTGTGGAGTGTTTACCCTGTCCCTTACTTTTTGAAACTCCTCTACCGCCTCCAGAATGTGAACTCCTTAGCATTTTCCATTCCAGATATGTATTCACTGATTTTGTAACTCTTCTCCTCTAGTTGTGTCTTACTTGTGGTGAAGGTAATGTCAAGGCATTGTTCTGGATGAGAGCGGGAGGATATTTGTGCACCGTATATTTACATACACATTGGATTCATTTTCCAATTTTTCATTCGAAGTACTGAATCCCTGACAATAACCCATACCTAGTAGACTCAGACTATTCATCCTAATATAATCGTGAAAATTAACCCAACACAATAGAAATACAAGCACTTCAGAGGAGACATGTTGTATAGTTGGACTTGACATTTGCCTTATATAAGGTTGGAGTTATAAATCTAGTCAAATTTTAATTGTAATATTGTCCATGTGTTTTTCAACTTAACAAATATGTGAATTCTTGTTTCCCTTTTCTGTAGCCTATTCACACATGTATATTTATATGCATATATAGAATCCTACCAGGTATCACACGTACATTTTTGTGAGGTGGCTGTCTTGGCAGATACAAATTGTGAGAAGAGTTCACTCCTCCTAAATGCTTTTGGAAATGAAAATTCAACCTATAGGAGAGCGTCCTATCAGAAAAACATTATATATAAACTCATGTTTAGTAAAATAAATATTTTTTGCATTTGTGGATGATATATATTTACTGATGAATTACGATTGGCATTTATATTGGTACTTTTTAATGTCTGTGAGTGTTGTGTGTGTGTGTGTGTGTGTGTGTGTGTGTATATATATATATAGATATAGATATAGATATAGATATAGATATATAGATATAAATATAGATATACTCTCCAAATTTTTCAAAGTATGAAATATATGTGTCTTATTTTGCACTTCCTAAATTTTTCATATTCATGAATGTGGATTTATAATTATCTTTTCACAAGATTATTCTCAGAAACATTCATATACCCTACGAGACTCTTACCACTAATACTAATATAATGGAGAAAAAGAACCCAAACAGAATAGATACAAGCATTTCAAAAGAGACATGGTGTATAGTTGGACTTGCCTTTTGCATAATATAAGGTAGGAGTTATAAATCTATTCAATTTATTGAAATAATTTTCCATGTGTTATTTTTTTTGACACAACACAAAATTTAATCTTTGAAAAATAAATAAAATTGACACTTCCTTAACCAAGCTAATGAAGAAAAAAAACCTCAAATTACTAAAATTAAGGATCATAAAGGAACTTTTACAGAGTACACAACTAAAATACAGAGAATAATTGAAAACTAATTTGAAAATTTATAGTCTAATAAATTAAAATACCATGATGACATCAATAAAATTTTAGAGATATACCCAAACTTAATTAGTAGGACGTGAACAATTTAAACAAATCAATTTCAAGCAATGAAATAGAAGTTGCTGTCAACAGCCTACCAATCAAGCAAAGCCCAGGAACAGACAGATTCTCAGCCATGTTCTACAAGACCTTCAAAGAAGCATTCATCACAATACTCCTCAAATTATTCCATAAAATAGAAAAGGATGGAACTCCTCCAAACTCATTCCATGAGGCTATTATCACTCACATACCAAAATCAGACAAAGACACATCAAGGAAAGAAATCTTCAGAGCAATATTCCTGACAAAGATATATACAAAAATTCTCAATAAAATTCTTTTTTTTAAGCCAAAGTTAATCAAAAGGGATAAAGAGGGACACTACACACTATTCCATGTGTTTTTAAAGTTAAGAAATATATGAATTCCTGTCTCACTTTCTCTGTAGCCTATTAAGCACATGTATTTTTATATGCACAAATAGAATCCTACCTGGTTTCACACGTACATTCTTGGAAGGTGGCTGACTTGGCAGATACGATTTGTGAGAAGAGATCACTCCTCCTAAACGCTGTTGGTACAGAAAATTCAACCCATGGGTGAGCTTCCTAGATGAACAACATTATACATACATCCATGTTCAGTAAAATGAATATTTTGAGATATGCGGATGAGTTATTTTTCATGATGAATTTCGATTGACATATATATTGCGACATTATAATGTGTGTGTGTTTGTCTCTCTCTCTCTCTCTCTCTCTCTCTCTCTCTCTCTCTATATATATATATATATATATATATATATATATATATATAGTCTCCAGATTTTCCAAAATATGAAATATATGTCTTCTTATACACCACCTGAATTCATTCATATTCATATATGTGGATTTATAATCAACTTTTAACAAGTTTATTCTCAGAAATATACATCCACTGAAATACATATTTGTTTCCTAGTACTGAAAACTAAATTCAGGGAAGGGTTCTTACAAATCCTAATATTTCTAGACTAACTGACCAAGTTTAACATCAATGCAAATACATTCCTATTGGATATGATGTGTTTTTTAAAGTTCATTTTTATTCAAACTTGGTGCGTTATTATTTATTCAGTTTATGGACATCATAAAATATATCCTTTCATTCACAAGTTCACAAATTTATAAATATTTGGTTTACTTTCAATCACTTCCTCCTTTGGAACACATATATTCCTCTATGTTTCTTGACTGGTCTTTTCACTAGACTTCTTTCTAAACACATTATTTTCGATTCCATTATCATTTTTGAAGCAAAACTCACACACTATTCATGATAAACGGTAACCCTAATAATACCATTAGATATATAACTTGTTGGAATGAATGTACATATATCAATATATGATTTCGTCTATATTTTCAGATATTAAAACAATCCATTATGTAAATTTGGAACCAGTCACATAATTTTTTCACAGTATGGTCTATTAATGCATCATCTCTATATTCATCAACACAGGGTAAACCTCTTAGTATCCCCAGTACTAATTTATATGTTTTCAAAATATTGCTCCCAGAAAAGGTGGAAGAAATACTCATGTCACCTGATCTACATATACATATTATCACAGTAATATTCTGGACACAAAATGCAAAGGTCACCATTATGATTGCAATAAAGCCTCAATGGAATGTGAACATGGATTACTAAAAACATCCATGTCCAGTTTGCCTAATGCTCTCAAATGTCAATCCAATTGGTGACTTCATTTTTGTTTCTTTTTAGGATTATGTATTCAACCTCAACCCTGTTGAAAATGTCAAATCTTATCACTCACGTTATACTTTGCCTGATTTCCTAATGTCTCTATTGATGTCTGCCTTCCTACATATTTTTCCCAGTTCATCATTGTGCCCAACTTTTCACATATGGTGCCATTTATATTCACTCTCTAACCGAAACCTATTGCTAAAGAACTTTTGGTCCAAATCCTAGACTCACTCTTCCTCCTAAACCTACTGACTATCTTTCTAATCCTACACACTATCCCTTTTTCACTGGATGTTCTCTTCTACATTCAATCATCTGAGGTACAGGGTCTTATGCCATTGTATATCGATTTGCATCGACCTCGGTGCAAAACATTACTCAAGCTAAGGATCCCAATCAAGAGCCCAAATCCTTCTGGGCTTCAAATATTACCTAGATTTCTGTTTTCATACTTATATTTTACCTCTATATTCTTATAAATATTGCTGGTTCCCAATACCATTATTCATCCAGCAGAATGATTCCTAAGCCAAATGGAACATGCTATTAACCCTAACCATACAATGTTCCCTCAATCTCACTTTACAGAAGAGCAGGGATAAAGTTGATATTACAATACAGGAAGTTAGGAGATCTTCCACCTGCTGAGTACCTCAAAATCCATGCAGAAATAATCCCTGGAGAAGATGTAGGCAGCTATGAAAGACCTGAGAGAACAAAAGTCATATTCCATGGCAAACAACATGGTCAGGATGAAAGGATGTGTCTGAGTCAGCCTCTCTATTCTTAATGCAGGGAAGATGGACCAAAGCAGGCCTGTGTGGAGAGCTGTTCCCAGGTGACTATGGTTTCTATACCATTCTAACATGTGAAAGTATCACAGGAAGTAGGGCAGCCTCCATGTCAGGAGACACTAGGATGCAACTGTTAGGACAAAGTAGTGGCCAAGACAGGGACCTCATTTATTTCCTGAAGGTAGTGACCTCACCTCATTTCCTTGGCGATGGAACTCTCTGAATTTTGTGATCCAGGAAGCCAGGCACCAGAGCCAGTCCAAGTCCCAGTCGCAGTGGGCTCACTTGTTTGGATTTAGTAAGGACAGAGTCAGTCATTCTTGGTACCTACTGATGTAAGGGTTGCCAAATACTAAGAAAGCTCTGAAGAGGGGTCTTTCCTGAGAGGACAGGAATTGGCTCACCACTGCCTCCTGACAACTTCACAGAGTTGACCAAGGAGACCAGATCTGAGACAGAAAGGCCATTTGTGGGGAACATCGTATGGCCTACCAGTCAGAGGACACTCCAGATAGTGACAGACCTACTTGGGGGAAGGAGTTGCATTTGTGGGTGTTGGTTTGTGTTTGTGGTTTTTTTCCATGTTCTGAGAATAGGTAAAAAAGGAGGTTTGTTTGGATTGGAGTGGACTGTTTCCAGTAAGTCATTTGACAAGGAGACTGTTTCTATGTCCGTGTATCCCACTGTGTTTTTCTTTGTGGATATTAGAAAAAAATAGCTCATTGGGTGTGTCCTGTCTAGTAGAAAGCTTCCCAGCATGCATCCTTTCCAATTAATGAATGGACTGAGGCTTGCCTTATCCATGGGCAACACGTGCTATCTACCTAATTTTCCATTTTTTCATGAATTCTGGCCACTATCAAGATTAGTATCATGTATTTTTGTACAAGATATGTACCACCTCCAAGCTCTGTGACATGGCCATGTACTGGATAGCTGAAGGGAATGGCGAGCAACTCAGAAAACTCACATATTAGAGTAACAAGGAAAGTCTCCGTGGAGAAACCCTGCTTGGGGCCTTTTGATTACCTATTGTTCTGTTGCTCTGAATGTCAGAAAGGTCTTTGCCTCAGGCCACCCCTTTGTGAAGCCTGAAGAAAACAGTTTTCAAATGGAAATGAATGGGCATCACCTGTGGCTCTTTGCTTCATTGCTTTGGAAATGGATGTATCTGAATCAGCCTCTTGGCCCTGTGTGAGCCTGTGGTTTAGATTTTCAGCACCTGATGAATCTAAAGAAAGATCCCATGTGGGCATCCAAAACCTAAATGGAAAAAAGATCAGTCATTGTGGATGAAGCCTCTCGACTTCCTCTGTAAGATTCCTGACCTCCATCAAGTGAGAATAGGGATCATTTGTGTCAAATAAGTTCTTCAAAGGGCTGCAGAGGGGAGATAATAGGTGCTTGGGTTTTCTTATAACTCCAATTCACACTAAAAATCTATACCCCACAGTCAGTAGGCCTCAAATTTGAGAAGTGGAGTAGTATTAACGGCAGGCCTATTTGATCACTTCTGGTTCACACTAAGGTTGTCCAGGCCACCCTGACTTTAGGCAAATGAGGGACAAGGGAGATTATTTTTGACACTGTCTTGGGCTGTGCCCCTCATGGAAACCTCCAGCTAGAGGTTATGATTAGTGTCTATATAAAAAGATGAAGAGGGCCATGTGAGAGTGTTTTGGTTTTAATTGTCATCATTTGTGTGGCAATTTGAAGAGATGCCTGGGTCCACCTGGGCTTGAACTCTGTTGTGATTCCCCTTAGAGACTGAGTTGTGTAACTGACCTCAGAGAAGTATTGCCATGAATTGTGTTGGGATTTCAGGAGGCCACACATGAGATTCACCATTGGAATCTGAGATCTTGGCCCAGGGTGACTTTACACAGAGCACTGGGAATCTAAGCCAGGATATCACAAGATTTTATTCTGAAAGATTCCAGCCATAGTTAAAACACCAACAGGGAATCTTTAGATCACTTATAAGCAAATAAAAAAACAAAATTTTTTAACAAGAGTAAAAATACTTAGTTAATGTAATGCTACCCTGAATTTTTTGGGTGAGTTTTACTTTATATTCCCTGTTTGAGATCCTAGTAAACTTGAGAGAAAAAAAAAAAAGAAAAAAACAAAACTTTTGAACATAACTTTAAATGAAATAAAATCTGACCTACTGCTTTCGTAGTCATTCTCACATGTAGTAAGATGGGACACAGAGCCTTATCTCAGGTAAGACAGGGCTCTTTATAAATCATAAGTGTTTTAGTTCTAAAGCTGATCTTCGTTTTTTAATATCCTTTTACAAAGTTTACATAAATTGTTTGAGGTCACATGAACATTAGCTAACACCATATAATATCACTTTTGAAACATGAATTAAAGAATGGCTGAATGTTTTTAACATTCAAATAGATTAGGCTCTCATTAATTTAAAAATACATTTAAATTGTTGCACAATGTAAAGTGTAACATAAAACTTTACATATCTTATTGATAACAGGTAAATAAAACCCCAATATATATTTTATTTACCATACAACTTCAGAACACCAGCTTGATATAATGCTCTTTTAATGTTTCTACCTTATCGAGTTGTATAACTGGAAGATATGAGCACATTAATAGCATCACAGTTACATTGATGTTTCTACATTAACCAAGTTTATCTTTTAAAGAAATGGCAGTACAGTGCTCTAAAATAACAGTTCTGTTTTAAACAGTTGTTTAATTTTTATGGTTGCTTGCTCTGGAAAAAATAAGACTTAATAAACACAATGTTATGAGTAATCTTATGTTTTAAGAAATTTTTGTCTCTTTAACACATGACTAATTTTTACAATCTTACACAGACTTTAGTAGAAAGTCTGTATAAGATTGTAAACATTTTATACAGATTTTGTACTAAAAATTGATAGACCTTAGTATATCAATCAGATATCAAACAAAAACACTCATGAATGAGTAAATCCAAATCAAATTTACTTTACTTTTTAATCAAAATATTAGACAAATGTATTGAACAGTGTAAACCATTTTTTGGTTGAAGGAAAAGTCCTAGAACAAAGTCATATAGACCTTTGGTAGACAATAATATTTTATTAGATTTTTGAACACCTAGAAAAACTTATAGGCATAAATTTGAAGACATTTATATTTATCTGTTTATCCAATCTAAATTGAAACATTTAAACCACGTGAATTAAAGATCTGTGGTCCACTTTTTAAAATTTGTTTTTATGAGCGCTTTTTTATATGAGTGCTCCTTATATATGTTAATTTGTGTATCATTTGAATGATATACGGACATATGTGTATATATATATATATATATATATATATATATATATATATATATAGAGAGAGAGAGAGAGAGAGAGAGAGAGAGAGACATAAAACACATAACAAAAGTGTCCACACCTAATAATAGTGAAGGCCTTGTAGCTTTTCACAGGTGAAATCACCATTGCAATGTTTTTAAAACTCCACAGTTGGTCAAAGATAAAACTGATCAGAAAAACATTAACCTAGGTCTGTAGGATCAAAATCATAAACTCAAAAAAAAAAAAAAGAATCTAAGAAAAAATTATGAGTCCTAGAAAAAATGACTGGCCGGTAATTAGTAAATACCATACAATTTACCATTTTTTTCCCTTAGGCCTCTGTGACATAACCATAACCATAATTTTCTGGTTAGGATGTTGAAAATTATGCTACAAGTTTAAGATACAATTCACAAAATTTTATATCTTTACATCTTGTTTTGTCAACAGATATCATACTATGATTTACTATCCTTGTCCAAATTAATGCACTGGTAAACACAGTGACATTTTCCCAGGCTACCCAATTCAGAATTGGAGAAAAAAAGACTGCATGATTGGGAAGTTACTTGCCAACTTGGAAGTAGAGTTCTTTAGTTTTCCATCCTAAGTATTTAAGTTCTCTGGCATGAATTATCTGAAATCAAAAACTAAACAATTACCTAAACCCGACTTTTAACTGCAATATTGTGCAATGCTTCAAAAAACGCATTCAGATACCAGATTTTTACAATAAAACATCATCATTTAGACACACATTCAGCTAAGATTATTCTCAAGAAACAATTTATAATATAAACACATTATTGCACATGTCTTAAAGTGCCAAAAACAAAGGCACAAGACAGACAGAAAGGAACTCCAGAATATGGCTGACAGACAGAAGCCTTTAAAACAGAGCAGATAAGAGAAAAATCTCCTGCACCAGTGGCACCACAGATGTCCCCACAAGGGGACCAGATGTTTTCACAGAGAAGCTACCTGAAATGTAAAATCAAGGGTCTCCATGGTGACTTTACTGCATTTAGTGTCCCCTTTTTATTTTTCTCTTTTAAAAGAAGACAGAGGTGTCATAATTCTTACAGTGCAGGGAAGGAAGGAGGGAATTCCCTGAAGCAACAGGGCTTTGGCAGTTGCTGGGGTCCCTCAGTCCCTCCTTTTACTTACAGGATTAGCTCTTCTGTTTCGGGTCCACTCCAAGCATGCACCATCTCCTAACATTTCAGTCATCAGCTCTCAAAAAGTTCTGGGACGGGGCCGGGTATCAAAATTTGTAACTTAAAGTTCGGTTTCTGACCCTGAAGCAAATTAATGCTAATTTAATAATGAGGACAGGGTTTTGAGAAAAAGAAAATGGAGGTTTATTGCTTTGCTAACAAAGGAAAAACAAGGGGACTCTGCCAAAAGGTTGTGACTCTCATGATCTGGAGGGACAAGGGATTTTAAAGAGTTTCACTTGTTAACCTGGGGTATACTCAGTTCTTCGTTCCCCAGCAGGCATTGCCCTGTGCAGTGGGTGTGCTCCAGGCAGCCAGCTAGGGGCTTCTTTCTTCCTGCTTAACAAAGGTGGGTAAAGTTCATCACAGTTCCTTAAAACACAGTCGAAAGGGTGTCAGGCTTACTTGCTTTGTTACCCTTTTTCACGTCCAATATCCTTAAAATTTTACCACAGAAATCAAACAAAAAAACGCACAAAAAAAAAAAAAACAAAAAAAAACATATAGACCACAGAACAAAACACAGAAAAACAGAATCCTGGTGCCGAAACAGAAAAACAGAGGAGCAATGCAACATCTTGCTAAAGCTCCAGGGTAGGAGCGTGTGTGTGCCCATCGGCACCTCTCTACCCTTCCAGAGGAATTCCCTACAGAACAGAACAGAGGACAGCATGATTCTCATTACTGTCCTGGACAGGAGTGTATGTGAGCCTCCCCAGGCCACCTCTCTGTCATCAGAAGAGATCTCCCTTAACCAGATATCAGATGTTATAAAGGCGCCACTTACCTATGGAGGCCTCCTCCACCAGGGGCTTGATAATAGTTTTAGTGTGGTGGTTCACTGCAGTGCTCCCCAGACTGACGGCTCACTCCAAGGCCTTGGAACATCTCAAGTTGTGCACCTCCTAGAGTGGTTCTCCAGCCCAGTGCCCTGGAGGGAAGGCCAGCTTCAGAATTTTCAGCAGTCTGGTTTTGTGATCTGCTCGGGCAGGGTCATCTCACCGGGGAACTCCAAAATTTTGGACTAGGATGCAAGAAAAGACCACTGACTCCAATTAAAATCAAATTAAGGCAAGCTTATTATTTCAACAGGCTGGGCTGCCTCTCCTTCCCAAAATGGCGGGAACAAGACAGCAACCCCACCTTTCCTACAGCCCAGCTATATAGCCCAGAAAGTTACACAAACGGGTGGTTACAGATAACAAAACTTTGAAAGCATCACACTAATGGTAGTTTACATTTTTTTTTTTGCTGGCCCCAATATCAGAAATAATGAGGACCATTAGGGCCTCAGAGAGGGTTGTTGTCTGGCCAGGGAAGGCCAATATTTATGAGGTGTCACTAAAGTTTCAGAAAGTACTGTTATCTGGTCAGAGAGCCAGGTGTGGATGAGTTCAAGGCACGGGCAGGCGTTCCAAGCAGGTTCAGAATTTGCAGTAATTTAGAGTAAAGCCAAAATTATCTTTTCACGGCTTTGTGGCAAGATGGTTCCCAATTTTAATAAAAAATCAGGTTGGGTCTATCAAGCCTCTCCCTTACTTTTGGAAACTCCTCTGCAAACTCCAATGTTGTGAACTCCCGAGCATTTTAATTCCAGATATGTATTCACAGAATTTCTAACTCTTCTATTCCAATTGTGTCTTTCTTGGGGCGAAGGTAATATCAAGTCATTGTTCTGGATGAGAGTGGAAATATTTTTGTGTAGCACATATTTGCATACACATTTAGGAGATCACTCCTCCTAAACACTGTTGGAACAGAAAATTCAAACTATGGGGGAGCTTCTTAGTTGAACAACATTATTCATGAATCCAAGTTCATTAAACAAATAGTTTTGGATCAGTGGATGATATATATTTCAAGATGAATTTCAATTGGCATATACTATGCTACATTTTAATGTCTGTGTGTGTTTTTTGTTTATAATGTTTTGCGATTTATATGGATTTAAAATCAAGTTTCCACAAGATTATTCTCAGAATATTCATCCACCTGAAATACATATTTGTTTCCTAGTACTGAAAACTAACTTCAGTAAATGGTGCATAAAAATCCTAATATGTCTACAGTAACTGACCCAGATTAATATCAATGCAAGTAGATTCCTAGGGGACATGATGTGTATTTTGATGTTCATTTTTATTCAACACTGCTACATTACTATTTCTGCAGCTTATGCACATCATACTGTATATATTTCATTCAAAAGTTCGCAAATTTATATGCATGTGTTTCACATTCAGTCACTTCCTGCTTCAGAACACATGAATTCCTCCAGGTTTCTTGACTATTCTTTTCATGATACTTCTTTCCAAACACATTATTTTTGATTTCCATAATCACGTTTGAAGCAAAACTCACACACTTTTCAGGATAAAATATAACCCTAATATTACCATTAGATGTATAAGTGGTTGGAATGAATGATTGCATATCAATATGAGATTTCTTTTATATTTTCAGATATCAATTCAATCCATTATTTAAAGTGGAACCAGTTATATTATTTATACACAGTATGGTCTATTCATGCATAATCTGCATATTCATAGACACAGGGTACACCTATTTGTACCCCAAATACTAAATTATACGTCTACAAAACATTGCTCCAGAAACGGTGGAAGAAATATTCATGTCACCTGATCTACACATACATTTTATCACAATAATATTCTGGACACAAAATGCAATGGTCACACTTATGATTTTAAAAAAGCCTAAATGGAAAGTGAACATGGATTACAAAAAAACATCCAAGTCCTGGTTACCTAATGCTCTCGAATTCAATCCTATTTGTGACAACATATTTGTTTCTTCCTAAGATTATATATTCAAACTCAACCCTGTTGAAAATGTCTAAACCAATTACACACTTTATACTTTTGCTGATTTCCTAATGTCTCTATTTATGTCTGCTTTCCTACATATTTTCCCCTGTTCATCATTGTGACTGACTCTTCACATGTGCTGACATTTACATTCACTCTCTACCCGAAACCCTATTTGTAAAGAACTTTTGGTCCAAATCCTATACTCACTCTTCTTTATAAACCTGCTGACTACCTTGGTAATCCTACGGACTATTCCTTTATGACTAGATGTTCTGTTTGTTATTCAATCATCCGAGGTACAAGATCCAATTTCATTGTATATTGACTTATCTGAGACATCTGTGCAGAATATAATTCAAAGCTAAGTATCCCACTCAAGGGCCCAATGCCCTACTTGGCTTCAAATCTTCCCTAGATTTCTGTTATATTTTACCTATATATTCTTGTAAATATCACAGGTTTCCAATACCATTATTCATCCAGCAGAATGATTGCTAACCAAAATTGAACATATTATTAACCCTAACCATACACTGTTCCCTCAATCTAACTTTAGAGCAGTGCAGGGACAGAGTTGGTCTTACAAAAGAGGAATGTTGGGGATCTTCCACCTGCTGAGAATATCAAAGATCCATGCAGAAATGATCCCCGAAGAAGATGTAGACTGCTATGAAGGACCTGAGAGAGCAAAAGTTAGCTTCCATGGCAAACAACCTGGTCACTATGAAGGGATGTGTCTGAATAAGCCTCTCTCTTTTTAATATAGAGCAAATGGACCAAACCAGGCCTGTGTGGAGATCTTTTCCCCGGTACCAATGGTTGATATACCATTCTAACTTGTGAAAGTGTCACAGGAAGTAGGGGCAGCCTCCATCTCATGGGACCCTTGGAAGCAACTGTTAGGACAAAGTGGTTGCCAAGGCTGTGAGCTCATTCACTTCATGAAGGAAGTGACCTACCTCACTTTCTTGGTGATGGAACTCTCTGAACTTGGGATCCCTGAAAACAGGCAGCCAGAGTCAGGCCCAATAACAGTCACAGAAGTCTCACTTTTTGGATTTACCAAGGAGAGAGTCAATCTTTCTTGGTATCTACAGTTGTGAGGATGGCCAAATGCCAGGAAAGATCTGAATTGGGGTCTTTCCTGAGAAAGCAGGTATTGGCTCACCGCTGGCTCCTGACAACTTCACAGAGTGGGCCAAGGAGTCCAGATTTGAGAATAGAGAAGCCATTTCGGGGGAACATAGTATGGCCCACAAGGCAGAGGACACTCTTGATAGTCACAGACCCTCTTGGGGGAAAAAGGTGCCTTTGTGGGAATGAGTGTGTGTATGTGGTTTTGTCTCATGCTCTGAGAATAGGTAGGAAAGGCGGTTTCTTTGGTTTAGAATGGACTGTTTCTAGTAAGTAATTTGACAAAGCAAGTGTTTCTATGTCTGTGTATCCAACTGTGTCCATGGTTGTAGACATTACAAAAGAAAATGCATCAATGGATGTGTCCTGTCTAGGAGAAAGCTTCCCCACATTCATCCTGCCCAATTTATGAAAGGACGGAGGCTTGCCTTATTGATGGGCAAGACCTGCTGTCTTCCTAAGTTTCTGTTTTCTTCTTGAATTCTGGCCACTCTCCAGAATAGACTCATGGTTTTGTGACCAAGATATGTAGCACCTCAAAGCTCTGTGACATGGCCGTGTACTGGATAGCTGAAGGGAATGGCGAGAATCTCAGGAAACTCAGATATCTGTGTGATCATGAGTGTCTCAGTGGAGAATCCCTGCTTTGGGCCTTTGCTTACCTATTGTTCTGTAGCACTGAATGTCAGGAAGGTCTTTGCCTAAGGCACCACTTTGTGAAACCTGAATAAAACAGTTTTCTAATGGAAATGAATGAGCATCACCTGTCTCTCTTTGAGTAATTGCTTTTGAAAGGGATGTGTCTGAGCCAGTCTGTTGGCTGTGTGTGAGGCTGTGGCTTGCATTCTCAGCACCTGATGGATCTAAAGAAAGATGCCATGTGTGCATCCAAAACCAAAATGGCCAAAAGAGCAGTCATTGTGGATAAAATCTCTTGCCTTCCTCTGTAAGGTTCCTGACCTCTATCAAGTGAGAATAGGAATCCTTTGGGTCAAATGACTTCTTCAAAGCCCTGCGGAGGCTAGCCAATAGGTGCTTGGGTTTTCTCATGACCCCAATGCACATAAAGAATCTAAACCCCACAGTCAGTAGGCCTCAAATTGGAGAAGCTGAGCAGTATTAATGGTAGGCCTTTTTGATCACTTCTGGTTCACAGAAGGGGTGTCCAGGCCACTCTGACTTTATGGAAATGACGAGCAAGAGTGCGTATATTGGACACTGTCTTGTCCTGCGCTCCTCATAGAAACCTCCAGCTAGAGGTTATGATGAGTGTCTATATGGAAGAAGATGAGAGCCATGTGGGACTATTTTGGTTTTAATTGTGGTCATTTGTGTGGCAGTTGGAAGAGATGACTGGGTCCACCTGGGTTTGAACTCTGGTGTGAATCCCCTTAGAGACTGAGTTCTGGAAGTGACCTCAGAGAAGTATTGCCATGAATCGAGTTGGGATTTTAGGAAGCCATGCATGAGAGTCGCCCTTATAAACTTAGATCAAGGTCCAGGGTGGCTTTCCACAGAGCACTGGGAATCTCAGCCAAATTATCCCATGATTTTATTCTTAAAGACTTGGCAGCCATACTTGAGAGTCAAAACACACATGGAACTCACATTGTAGACCTCAATAGGCCTGGCTTCATGTAACCTTTTGGCCACTCTATGGGAAGCGTTGCCTATGAAAGTTCTCCAGAGTTTCACTGAAATGAGCTTCCTCAACATTTAATGGTTCTTGAAAGCCACAGTGCCTCCCAACTACATCCTTGAAAAATGGCTAGATAAATACTTTGAAATTTTTGAAATTCCCATGACCAGGTGGCACTGGAGTATCTTTGGATGTCCTGCTGCTGATCATGAGTGTACCAGAGAGTGCCTTGATTGACTGGAATTTATAAAAATAATGTAGAACAGAGATGGTAGTAAGTTGGAGCCTGCTGAGTAGTGGGCCTAGAGCAGTGGTAGCCACGTGTGTGATAAAACATCTGTGGTGGGTCCATGTGATTAGCCCATTTGCTTCCAAATGGCTTGTGACTGACATGGTGCAGCCAGCAGACCCTTATTTGTAAAGGCATCTTTTTATTTGGAGAGCTTTCAAGGTAATGATCAGAATCAGGTTGATATGGTCAAGGGTGCAAGCTATGTGAGAAAGAAGCCTGGTTGTTTCATTCTCCTGCAGACCCTAACCCACCACACGTGACAGAACTCCCTCTAGCACTGTGTCCCAGTTGAACTTGTTGTTCAAAAAGCCCAGTGCAGCAGCAAGAACCAAAAGCCCCAGTGCAGCAGCAAGAACCACCACAAAAATTTGAGGAGGACCAAATGGCTTCACAGTCCACACGGGATGAAACTTAGCCTCCAGTGGCCACACTTTACCTACAAAGAGAGAATTCAGCACTGCTGCCTCAGGTTCATTTGAAAATAAGAATCCATGTTCTCCAGGTCATATAGATGCAGACCCAGCTTTGATGGTCTCACTACAAAAGAAGCTAAAACTCCTTAATACAACATATATTTCAAGTGCCCAGCTTCAGAGGCAGTTTCTCAAGAAGTCTTTAGGCCAGCAGAGCTCAATGTTTGTGGAGTGTTTACCATGTCCCTTACTTTTGGAAACTGCTCTACCACCTCCAAGGTTGTGAACTCCTGAGCATATTCCATTCCAGATTTGAATTCACAGATTTTCTAACTCTTCTCCTCTAATTGTGTCTTACCTGGGGTGAAGGTAATGTCAAGGCATTGTTGTGGATGAGAGTGGGAAGATTTTTGTGTAGCACATATTTGCATACACATTGGATTCATTTTCCAATTTCCCATTAAAAATACTGAATCCCTGACACGAACCCATACCCTACTAGACTCTGACTACTAATCCTAATATGATGGAGAAAAATAACCCAAACAGAATAGAAATACAAGCAGTACAGAGAAGGCATGGTGTATAGTTGGACTTGCCTTTTGCATTATGTAGGGTAGGTGTTATAAATCTAGATAATTTTTAATTGAAATAGTTCTCCATGTGTTTTTAAAGTTAACAAATATGTGAATTTCTATCTCCCTTTCTCTGTAGCCTATTCAGCAAATGTATTTTTATATGCACATATAGAATCCTAGCTGGTATCACATGTACATACTTGTTTGGAGGCTGACGTGGCAGATAAAAATTATGAGAAGAGATAACTCCTCGTAAATGCTGTTGGATCTTAAAATTCAACCTATGGGTGATCTTCCTAGTTGAACAACATTATTCATAAATCCATGTTCAGTAAAATTAATATTTTTGGATCAGTGGACGATATATATTTCACCATGAATTTCGATTGGCATATATACTGCTACTCTTTAATGTCTGTGTGTGTTTTGTGTTTGTGTGTGTATATATATATATATATATATATATATATATATATATATATATATATATATATATAATCTCCAGATTTTTTAAAATATAAAATATATGTGTCTTATTATACACTCCCTAAATACATTCATATTCATGTATGTGGATTTATAATCAAATTTTTACAAGGTTATTCTCAGAAATATTCATCCCCCTGAAACACATATTTGTTTACTAGTACTGAAAACTAACTTCAATGAAAGGTGCATACAAATCCTAATATTTCTGCAGTAACTTACCCAGGTTAATATCAATGCAAGTAGATTCCTATGGGACATGATGTGTATTTTGACATTCATTTTTATTCAACACTGGTATAGTACTATTTTTTCAGTTTATGCACATCAAAGGATAAATGTTTCATCCAAAATTTCAAAATTTAAAACTTTTGATTCACTTTCAATCACTTCCTGCTTCAGAACACATGTATTCCTCCATGTTTCTTGACTGGTCTTTCATGAGACTTCTTTGCAAACACATTATTTCCGATTTGCATAATCAATTTTGAAGCAAAACTCACACACTCTTCATGATCAACCATAACACTAATATTACCATTAGATGTACAACTGGTTGTAATGAATGTATGTATGCCAATATCAATATAAGATTTCCTGTATATTTTCAGATATCAATTTATTCCAATTCCAATTTCTAATGTTGGGTCCAGTTATATTATTTATTCACAGTTTGGTCTATTCATTCATCATCTCTATATTCATCAAAACAGGGTACACCTATTTTTTTCCCCAATACTAATTTATAGGTTGTAAAAATATTGCTCCCCATAATGGTGGAAGAAATACTCATATCACCTGATCTACATATACATTTTTATCACAGTAATATTCTGGACACAAATGTAAAGGTAACACTTATGATTGTACCAAAACCTAAATTGAACGTGAATATATATTACTAAAACCATCCATGTCCAGGTCGCCTAATGCTCTCAAATTTCAATCCTATTGGTGACTACATATTTGTTTCTTCTAATATCATATATTCAACCTCAACCCTGTTGAAAATGTCTAATCCTGTTACTCACTTTATACTTTGCCTGATTTCCTAATGTCTCTATTTTATATCTGCTTTCCTACATATTTTCCCCAGTTCATCATTGTGACTGACTCTTCATATGTGCTGATATTTTCATTCAGTCTCTAAACGAAACCCTATTGCTAAAGAACTATATTTCCAACTCAAAGACTCACTCTTCAACCTAAACCTACTATTTTCCTAATCCTACTGACTATCCCTTTTTGACTGGATGTTCTCTTCGACATTCAGGCATCTGAGGTACTAGGTTTTATTCCATTGTATGTAGATTTACCTGCGACCACATTGCAGAATGTAATTCAAAGCTAAATATCATAATCAAGGGCCCAATGCCCTTCCTGGCTTCAAATCTTACCTAGATTTCTCTTTTCATACTTATATTTCAAATACATATTCTTATAAATATTTCAGGTTCCCAATACCATTATTCATCCAGCAGAATGATTCCTAACACAAATAAAACATGTTGTTAACCCTAACCATACACTGTTCCCTCAATCTAAATTTACAGAGGGAAGGGACAGAGTTGGTCTTACAGTAAAGAAATGTAGGGGGTCTTCCACCTACTGAGACCCTCAAAGTTCCATGCTGAAATGATCACTGGAGAATATATACGCAGCTATGAAGGACCTGAGAGAGCAAAAGTCATGTTCAATGGCAAACAACCTGGTCAGGATGAAGGTTTCTGTCTGAATCAGCCTCTCTATTCTTAATGTAGAGAAGATGGACCAAACCAGGCCTGTGTGGGTAGCTGTTCCCGGGTGCCTATGGTTGATATAAGATTCTAACTTGTGAAAGTGTCACAGGAATTAGGGACAGCCTCCTTTTCATGTGAGACTTGGAAGCCACTGGTTGGACAAAGTGATTGCCAAGGCAGTGACCTCATTCAGTTCCTGAAGGAAGTGACCTCACATAACTTCCTTAGTGAAGGAAATCTCAGAACTTGAGATTCATGAAGCCAGGCACCCAGAGTCAGTCCCAGTCCCAGTCCCAGTGGTCTCACTTGTTTGGATTTACCAAGGACAGAGTAAGTCTTTCTTGGTACCTATTGATGTGAGGATTGCAAAATGCCAGTAAAGCTCTGAAGAGGGGCCTTTCCTGAGAAAGCAGGTAGTGGCTCACCTCTGGGTCCTGACACCTTCACAGAGTTGGCCAAGGAGACCAGATCTGAGACATTTCAGGCCATTTAGGGGGAAAATAATATGGGCCACCAGTCAGAGGACACTCCGGATAGTAACAGACCTTCTTGGGGGAAGGAGCTGCATTTGTGGGTGTTGGTTTGTGGTTTTGTCTCATTTTCTGAGAATAGGTAGGCAAGGCGCTTTATGTGCTGTGGAATGAACTGTTTATTGTAAGTCATTTGACAAGGCGAGTGTTTCTATGTCTGTTTACCTCACTGTGTCCGTGGTTGTACTCATTAGAAAAAAGAATGCATCAATGGATGTGTCCTGTCTAGTAGAAAGCTTCCCAGAATTCATCCTGCCCAATTTATGAATGGAGTTCAGATTGCCTTATCAATGGGTAACACCTGCAATCTTCCTAAGTTACAGTTTTCTTCCAGAATTCTGGCCCCTCTCCAGAATAGTCTCATGGTTTTGTCTCTAAGGTATGTACCACCTCCAAACTCTGTGACATGGCCATGTACTGGATAGCTCAAGTGAATTGTGAGCATCTCAGAAAAATCAGAAATATGTGTGACCACTAAATCTCAGTGGAGAAACCCTGCTTTGGGCCTTTTTTTTTAAATTAATTTTTATTGTAGGTTGTTCAAAACATTACATAGTTCTTGATATATCATATTTCACACTTTGATTCAAGTGGGATATGCACTCCTTTTGCTTACCTATTATTCTGTTGCTATGAATGTCACCAAGTTCTTTGCCTCGGGCCACCAATTTGTGAAGCCTGAAGAAAACAGTTTTCAAATGGAAATGAATGGGCATCACCTAGGGCTCTTTGCTTAATTGCTTTGGAAAGGGGTGTGTCTGAATCAGCCTCTTGGCCCTGTGTGAGGCTGTGGCTTAGATTCTCAGCACCTGATGGATCTAAAGAAAGATCCCATGGATGCATACAGAACCAAAATAGCCAAAAGAGCTGTCATTGTGGATGAAGACTCTCGCCTTCCTTTCAAAGGTTCCTGACATCTATCAAGTGAGAATAGGGATCCTTTGGGTCAAGTGAGTTATTCAAAGCCCTGCAGAGGCTAGCCCATACGTGCTTGGGTGTTCTCATTACTCCAATTCACATAAAGAATCTAAACCCCACAGTCAGTAGGCCTCAAATTGGAGAAGCCAAGCAGTATTAATGGCAGACCTATTTGATCACTCCTCGTTCACAGTCAGGGTTTCCAGGCCACACTGATTTTAGGCAAATCGGGGGAAAGGTAGGTTATTTTGGACATTGTCTTGGTCTGTGTCCCTCATGGAAAACTCCATCCAGAGGTTATGATGAGGGTCTACATGGAAGAAGATAAGGGCCATGTGGGAGAATTTTGTTTTGAATTGTGGTAAGTTGTGTGGCAGTTGGAAGAGATGCCTGGGTTTACCTGGGCTTTAACTCTGGTGTGATTCCCCTTAGAGTCTGAGTTCTGGAACTGACCTCAGAGAAGCATTGTCATCAATTGTGTTTGAATTTTACTAGGCCATGCATGAGAGTTGCCCTTGGAACCTGAGATCTAGCCCAGAGTGGCTTTCCACAGAGCACTGGGAATCTCAGCCAGGATATCACATGATTTTATTCTGAAAGACTTTGCAGCCACAGTTGAGTCAAAACACGCATGGACCTCACATTGTAGACCTCAATGGGCCTGGCTTCATGTGACCTTTTGGCTACTCTTTGGGAAGCCTTGCCTGTGAGTGTTCTCTAGAGCTTTCATTGAAATGAGCTTCCTCAACATTTAATGGTTCCTGAATGAATTGAAACCCCCAGAGCCTCCAACTTCATCCTTGACAAATGGCTTGATAAATACCATGAAATTTTTGAAATTCCCATGACCAGGTGGCACTGGAGAACTTTTGGATGTCCTGTTGCTGATGATGAGTGTACCAGACAGTGCCTTGATTTACTGGGTTTCATTAAATTTGTGTAGAACAGTGATGCCAGTAAGTTGGATCCTGCTCATTAGTGGGCCTAGAGCAGTGGTGTGAAGGTGTGTGATAAAACATGTGTGGTGGTGACATGTGGATCTGCCATTGGCTTCCCAAAGGCTTGTGACTGACATGGTACAGCCAGCAGACCCTTCTATGCAAAGGTGTTTTTTATATAGAGAGGTTTCAGGGCAATGTTCAGAATCAGGTTGCTATGGAAATGGGGGCAACTTATGTGGAATTGAATCCTGGTTGGTGCATTCTCATGCAGACCGTGACCCTCCACATGGGACAGAACTCTCTCCAGCACTGTGTCCCAGTTTAGCTCCTTGTATTTCATGAAGCAAATACCAAACTCCCAGTGCACCTGTGAGAAACACCACGAAAATTGGAGAATGACCAAATGGCTTCACAGTCCACACGTGGAGACACTTACAACCCAGTGACCATAGTTAAACTACAAAGAGAGTATTCAGCATGGCTGCCTCATGTTCATTGGAAAATTAGAAACAATATCCTCCAGGTCACATTGTTGCACACCCAGATTTGATGGTCTCCCAACAAAGGAAGCTAAAGCTCCTAACAACAACATATATTTTTAAGTGCCCAACCTCAGAGGAAGTTTCTCAAGAAGTCTTTACACCAGCAGAGCTCCATGTTTGAGAAATGTTTACCCTGTCCCTTACTTTTGAAAACTCCTCTACCACCTCGGAGGTTGTGAACTCCTGAGCATTTTTCATTCCTGATATATATTCACAGATTTTCTAACTTTTCTCCTCTAATTGTGTCTTACTCGCAACAAAGGCAATGTCAAGGCAATGTTCTGGATGAGAGTGTGAACATTTTTTTGTAGCACATATTTACATACACATTGCATTCATTTTACAATTTTCCATTCAAAATACTGAATCTCTGACATGAACCCATACCCTACTAGACTCTGACTACTACTCCTAATATGATGGAGAAAAATAACACAAACAGAATAGGAATACAAGCAGTTAGGAGAAATCATAGTGTATAGTTGTACTTGTATTTTGCATGATTAATGGTAGGTGTTATAAATCTAGTCAATATTTAATTTAAATAGTTCTCCATGTGTTTTTAAGGTTAACAAATATGTGAATTCCTGTCTCCCTTTCTCTGTATCCTATTTAGCACATGTACTTTTAAATGCACATATAGAATCATACCTGGTATCACATGTACATTTTTGTGAGGTGGCTGATTTGGCAAATACAATTTGTGAGAAGTGATCACTCCTCTTAAACGCTGTTGGAACTGAAAATTCAACCTATAGGTGAGCTTCCTAGTTGAACAACATTATACATAAATCCATGTTCAATTAAAGAAATATTTTTGCATCTGTGGATGATATATATATCATGATAAATTTCGATTGGCATATATATTGCTAATTTAATGTCTGTGTGTGTGTGTGTATTTTGTGTGTGTGTGTGTATGTGTGTGTGTGTGTGTGTGTGTATATATATATATATATATATATATATATATATATATATATATATATATGTATATATACTCTCCAGAAATATATGTGTCTTATATACACTCTCTAAATTCATTCATGTTCATGTATATGGATTTATAATCAACTTTTCACAAGATTTTTCACAGAAATATTCATCCACCTGAAATACATATTTGTTTCCAGTACTTAAAACTAACTTCAGTTTGTTTTGCATACAAATACTATTATTTTTACAGTAACTGACCCAGTTTAACATCAATGCAAGTAGATTCCAGTGGGACATGATGTGTATTTTGAAGGTCATTTTTATTCAGCACTGGTACAATACTATTTCTTCAATTTATGCACATGATAGGATATATATTCCATCCACAAGTTAGCAAACTTATAGGCAGTTGTTTCACTTTCATCACTTCCTGCTTCAGAACACATAAATTCCTCTAGGTTTCTTGACTGGGCTTTTCATGAGACTTCTTTCCAAACACATTATTTTTAATTTCCATGATCACTTTTGAAGCAAAACTCACACACTCTTCATGATAAACCATAATCCTAATATTACCATTAGATGTATTAGTGGTTGAAATGAATGTATGTATATCAATATAAGATTTCCTGTATATTTTCAGATATCAATGGAATCCATTATTTAAATTTGGAACCCATTGTATTATTTATTCACATTATGGTCTATTCATGCATTATCTCTATATTCAGAGTCACAGGATATACCTATTTGTACCCCCAATACTAATTTATACATCTTCAAAATATTGCTCCCAGAAATGGTGGAAGAAATACTCACGTCACCTTATCTACATATACATTTTATCACAGTAATATTCTGGACACAAAAAGCAAAGATGACACTTATTATTTTACCAATGTAAAGGTCAGGCGAGTGTCGGAGGAAGAGACTACCAGAGACTGTCTCATGCAACAGCCAAGGATTTATGGGGGTCCAGCATGCTGGGGTCAGAGCTCCCTTGAATAGAGCACAGAGTCCTGAGAACAGCTTAAGCAGAGCTTATATACTTTCCTTGGAGAGGGCAGATAGGAAAGTTTATTGATGGGTCAGGGCAAGTGGGCGGTTTGCGTCCAAATGGGTGAGGAAGTACATTCTGCAGTTTTGCAGTTGGGTACAGCACTTTCAGGGAACTAGATTAGCAAACAGTTCTCAAGACATTAACAGTGTTTTGTTAAGCATACCGAAAAACTGGAAGTGACAAGTACCTATTTTATTAACCTTTCATTCCCCACTTCTTCTTTTGGTTACTTTTAATCATAAAAATGATCATTGGGGGTGTCACATTTTATGTTTACTAGTGTGGTATATTGTTTTCTGATTACCATAAGTTTAACTTGTCCAATTTGAGCATGGAGAAAGGAAACTACACGGTTGATCAAACAGGGTCCTACAATTACCAATAATATGAGGATTATTAATGGACCGGCCAGGGCTGATGAAAATGTAGTTAATGAGGGGGCTTTGTGAACCAAGACTCAAACCACCTTTTTTGGGCCTCTCTCTCTTGTTGATGCGCTTCAAGGCATCTTCTTAATTTAATCATAGATTCTTTTACAACTCCAGTATGGTCGGCATAAAAACAACATTCTTCCCTCAATGCAGGACGAAGGCCCCTTCTCTCATGAAGAGGAGGTCCAACCCTCGACTGTTCTGTAAAATAACTTCAGAGAGAGAGGTTAAAGATTCGTGTAAAGCTGTGAAGGAGGTTTTTAATATCTTTAAGTTTTGGTCTATTACTGCTTCTAATTGGGTCATTTGTTGTGTCCCATGGACCAGGGCAGTGGTTCCTGTGCCCACCCCTGCAGCAACTCCTATTCATAATAGGATGACTAAAGTGAGGGATACAGGTTCCTGGCAGAACCGGGTTGTTTGCCCCCCTATTTGATATTTAAATGTACCTGCGTCATGATAGAGCACTCTGGAAAACATCTGCACCATTACATAATTAATCACATCTGTTGACCATTTTATGAAAACGTAAACAATGTTTAAGTGTATAGAATTGTACTGCTGTAGAGATGGACAAGGCAAGGTACCTAAGATAGCACAGAAGACAGGAAAACAGTCTTATTTGGTTGCATCCGGATTTAGAGGGCATTGCTTCTGTTGTAATCAATTAATCCCTGAACCCAAAGTTTAGGTTGTTTCAGAATTTTGTACCCAGCATGTAAGGGAAGGGGCTCAGAAGTTCACAGTCTGCAGAAGTTCACAAAAAGCAGTTTTTGTTTCTGTTTTTTTTTTCCTCTGTTCTGGGAAAGTTAACTTCTTAAGGACACCTGGGAGGGGGAGAGCTTTTTTCTTCTTTTTTTTCTTTTCCTCCCTGCCAGCTGTTACCATGGAGCCCAGTTGGTAACTTCTATATCTTAGAAATGTAGCCATCTCTATGAAGCCCCAGCTCTAGGGCAGAGGCCTTCTTCATATATTTTGTTAAAAACTACTATGGGGGTGTCTAGCTTAGGAGTGCTGATTTTTCCAGCCAGTGGCCAAGTAGAACAGAGCAACACGAATAGAGGAAGTTTATCTACATTGAACTCTTTTATAGGAACTGTGTTGCTGAAAGGCTTAAAGTCAGCCATGGTGAAGACTTCTGGAGAAGGTCATTTAAGACTTTTCTGTGGGCCTGATACAGAGGGGAAGACAGGGAAGGCAGGGGATGAGAGCAGCTCCGTGGATCTGAGGATGAGGAAAAAGAGATATAAAAGAATTATGGGAAAGGGGTTTGGGATTTTCCTGGCAACAAAACTTGAGCAGTAGAACAGGTAGAGCAGAGGGGAAGACGGGAGTGAGTATCCCAAAAAGCCTGTGAGGGACTTTAAATTCTTAGTAACCTGTTTTCAGTGTTGACAAAGCAACTTTAAAGGCCATTTTAATTACATCTTTGATAGGCGTCTGAGGGCACTCCTTAGCTGGTTTGAGCTTTGGGTTAGCTGGTAAGAGGACCTGGTGGGACCCGGTGTGGGCACTGACAGGAGGAGAGAGGAGTGAGTGGGTGGAAGGGTACCTCAGTACCTGCAAGCTCAGCAAGGGGCAATGGTCTGAGAACCGACGGAAATTTGGGTTTTTGATCTAGTAACTGGAGCTGAGAAATCAGGTTGCTGATGTGGGAGTGACAGCAGAGAGTCTGGGGCAGAAGGCTGCGGGTGAGTATCTATTGGAGAAGCATAGTTCAGGATTTGAGCATAGGAGGGAAAAGGCCTACACGTAGGGGAATTTCCTTCCACACTTTTGAGCACTTGTCGAAGTTTAAAAGGTCACGCAAAATTTGAGGATCTAGAGACCCTTCTGGTGGCCATCGGTTTTTGTTATCTAACTGGTAATATGGCCAATGCTGTGTACTGAATTTGATGAGGAGTTTTGCTTCCACCAGGTAGCCCCTGTATCCTCACATCCCCATTATTTACAGAAGAAGTTGGCTTTTCCCCCACACAGTCGTGGCTGTTTTTGGCTTTGGTAGTCCGCCAGGCAAACATAGTAATCTAGGCTAGCCAACCTGCATCTGGCTCGCGTGTCCCTACATCCATATTGTTTGTTTCCATTATCTATTGTATGGAAAGTATTTAATGGAATTTTTGGGGATCCTCTTCATCAGGGATTTCCCAATAGGAAAGACGTATAGCCAGCTGACAAATTTCTTGGTGGAGAGATGGCCACCAGGTCCCTAAGTGGGCTGTATGTGCGATAGACCATACTTCTTGTCTAGTAGGATTTGTGATCAGCCATCGCTGCTGAACGGGTTGATGAGGGTTAGGACTACTGGTGACCAATTGGAGAGTCTATAGTCTTATTCACATGGCGAATATACAATTTGAAAATGTTACCAGTCTTTTTCATTTTTCAGCCAGATTCTGGACAGGGCACAGGCTTGAGATGAGAATTAGGAACCAGGAAGTGATTCCGTCTAACTTTAGCACTGTAGGTGTTATAAGTAGCAAATGGTATGGTCCTGTCCAGCCGGGTTCCAGGGATGACACCTGATGTTGTCTTATGTAGACAAAGTCTCTTACTTGATATAGATGTGGAGTACCCTCTTCAGCAGGTTGGTAGGCAGTGGCCAGCTGTTTCCACAGGTATTGCTGAGTTCCTTCCAGAACTTTAAGTCTGTCAAGCAAGGTGGTGTGGAAGGGATCGTTAGATCTTTGAGTTAGGGTTAGGTCCCTTACTGGAGATGGGGCCCCATAGAGAATTTCATAGGGGGTGAGGTTACACAAAGAAACAGAGGGAGTATTTCTTGCATGAAATAGTGCATAAGGCAGGAGCATAGTCCAATCTTTTATGCTACTCTTTAAGCTTAATTCCGTTTAGGTCTCTTTAATGGTTCTATTTAATTTTTTTACCTGTCCTGAACTCTGGGGTCTATAAGCACAATGTAACTTCCAATTAATCCCCAGGGTCCTGGCTAACCCGTGAGTTACCTGGGCCATGAACGCTGGTCCATTATCAGACCCTATTACCTTAGGCAGGCCGTACCTTGGAAAAATATCTTTCAGGATCTTCTTGACCACCATTTGCGCCTTTTTTTTTTGGGGGGGGAGGCTTCAATCCATCCTGAAATATATCTACAAAGAGTAGGAGATATTTAAGTCCATACCATGCTTGCTTAATTTCAGTAAAGTCCACTTCCCAGAATTGTCCTGGTCTGGTTCCTCGTAGGTGCTTTCCTGCAGGAAAGTTGGAAGGGTAAGCATTAACCTATTGACAGACCCGACAGGCTTTTTTTTACCTGTTCAGTTATTTCCTTTCACTGTGAGTCGGTTAGTGGAAAACTCTGTTCTTGATCCTTCAGGAATGCCTGCAATTTCTTTGAACCAAGGTGAGTGAACTGATGTACATTTTTAACGTAGTGTAGGGCTTTCTGAAATTTCAGGCTTTGCTCAGTGAAGTTGAGGAGTACAGTGTCAGTGTCCTTAGATATTATCAAAAGCTTGCTGGATCTCAGGGGTCCATTAGAATTGGGCATCTCCTTTAACAGCGGGTGTAAATGAGAAGTTAAGGACCCAAACACAGGAATCCTTAACCTGCAAAACCCAGCAGTCCCAAGAAACTCTCTGTGTTGTCTGCTGTTAGATGGGGGTGGTTTCTGCACAACCGTTTGATTTCTGGGCTCAGTGAGCCATCGTTTACTGCCCCTAAAGGAATAGCCCAGGAAGATTACTTCTTGCTGGCAAATTTGGGCCTTTTAGGAAGAAGCTCTATACCCGAGTTGAGGAAGCTCACATAATACTGCTTGGGTCCCAGATTCACAGATATCCTTGGTGTTGGGTGCCAGTAGCAGGTCATCCACGTATTGAAGCTGGGTGACTTCGGGGTGCGTAGTTCTGAAGCTGTTGAGATCTCTTTGGAGGGCTTCATCAAAGAGAGTGGGGGAGTTTTTCAACCATTTTGGGGAGTCTAGTCCAAGTTAGTTGACCACACGTTCCAGTTTCTGGGTCTACCCACTAGCAAGCAAACAGCAACTGACTATATTTATGCAGAGGCAAGCAAAAGAAAGCATCTTTTAAGTCCAGAACAGTATACCATTTCCTCTCAGGGTTCAGAGTGATAAGCAGATTGTACGGATTAGGTACACTGGGGTGAATGTCCTACACTCTGTTGTAGGTCTCTCTTATGTCTTTAATGGGGGATAGTCCCCGGCTCCTGGCTTTTTATACTGGTAGCGGGGGAGTGTTTTAGGATGATTGACAAGGCCTTAGGACCCTAAGGCCAGATATTTCTGAATATGGGGCCTTATCCCATCTTTAGCTTTTTTGCTCAGAGGATATTTTTTGACATTGATTGGGGAGGCTGAGGTTTTGAACTCCACTGTTTTTGGAGGTTGTTTCATGGCTAGTCCTAACCCAGCAGTTTTTTTCCAGGCATCTGGGTAATCTGTTATCCATTTCTGGGGTAGCTTGCCTGTTTGATCAGTCTTGGGGGGTGTGAAGAGTTGCTGTTCATCTTCTACTGACATATTTAAAGCCGTGAATATAGGAGTTTATACTAAAGGATTTAGAAATATCATTTTGGGGCCTTCATGGTTAAAAGTCATTTTGGCCCGGAGCTTGGTGAGCAGATCTCTGCCCATCAATGGGGCCAGGCATTCTGGGATTATTAGGAAGGAGTGATGGATTTTTCCTTTCCTCATGTCCATGGTTTTCTTAGTTGTCTAATTCCCATATTTACTGGTGTTAGCACTTTGAACTAGAGAGCTTTTATTTGATAGAGGGCCCAGTGGGGCCTTAAGGACTAAGTATACTGCCCCTGTATCCACTTCAAAGTTTACTGGGGTCCCCTCCACATCAAAAGTTACCCTGGGTTTATTGGGAGTCTAGCAATCTGGGGCTCAGTGCTCACTTGAATAGAGCAGAGAGCAATGAGAACAGCTTAAGCAGAGCTTATATACTTTCCTTGAAGAGGGCAGGGAGGGAAGCTTATTGATGGGTCAGGGCGAGTGGGCGGTTTGCGTGCAAACAGGTGAGGGTGTACATTCTCTGTTTGGCAGTCGGGGACAGCACATTTTGGGGAAAAAATTAGCAAACAGTCCTCAAGGTTTCAACAGTGTTTTGTTAAGCATACAGAAAAACAGGAAGTGACAAGTACCTATCTTATTAACCTTTCACCAAATCCTAAATGGAAAGTGAGCATGGATTTCTAAAAACATCCATTTCCAGGTTGCTTAATGCTCGCAAATCAATCCTATTGGTGACTACATATTTGTTGCTTTCTAAGATTATATATTCAACCTCAACCCTGTTGAAAATGACTAATACTAACCCTCACTTTATGCTTTTCCTGATTCCTAATGTCTCCATTGATATCTGCTTTCATACATATTTTCCTGAGTTCATCATTGTGACTGACTCTTTACATGTGCTGAAATTTACATTCACTCTCTATCCGAAACCCTATTGCTACAGAACTTTTGTTCGAAATCCTATACTCACTCTTTTTCTATACCTACCAACTATCTTCCTAATCCTACCGACTATCCCTTTTTGACTGGAAATTCTCTTTGACAATCAATCATCCAAGGTCCAAGGTCCTATGCCATTGTATATCAATTTATCTGAGACATCTGTGCAGAATATAATTCAAAGCTAAGTATCCCAATTAACAGCCCAATGCCCTTCTTGGATTCAAACCTTATCTAGATTTCTGTTTTCATACTTATATTTCACCTATATATTCTCGTAAATATCGCGAGTTCCCAATACCATTGTTCATTCCTCAGTATGATTTCTAACCTAAATCAAACCTGTTATTACTCTAACCATACACTGTACCCTCAAACTAACTGTACAGAAGAGCCGGGAGAGAGTTTGTCTTTACAATACAGTAATGTAGGGGCTCTTCCACCTGCTGAGAACATCAAAGGTACAAGCAGAAATGATACCCTGGAGAAGTTGCAGGCAGCTATGAAGGACCTAATAGAGCAAAAGTCATCTTCCATGACAAACAACCTGGTCAGTATTAAGGGATGTGTCTGAATCAGCCTCTCCTTTCTTAATGTAGAGAAGATTGATCAAACCATGCCTGTGTGGAGAGCTGTTCCCAGGTGCCTATGGTTGATATACCATTCTAACTTGTGAAAGTGTCACAGGAAGTAGTGGCAGCCTCCATCTCATGGGAACCTTGGATGAATCTGGTAGGACAAAGTGGTTGCCAAGGCAGTGACCTCATTCAGTTCCTGAAGGAAGTGACCTCACCTCACTTTCCTGGTGATGGAAATCTCTGAATTTGGGATCCAGGAAGCCAGGCACCGAGAGCCAGTCCAAGTCCCAATCCCAGTGGTCTCACTTGTTTGGATTTACCAAGGACAGAGTCAGTCTTCCTTGGTACCTACTGATATGAGGATTGCCAAATGCCTGAAGAGCTCTGAAGAGGGGCCTTTACTGAGAAAGCAGGTAGTGGTTCACCGCTGGCTGTTGACAACTTCACAGAGTTGGCCAAGGAGACCAGATCTGAGACAGTACAGGCCATTTTAGGGGAACATAGTATGGCCCACTATTCAGAGGACACTCCGGATAGTCACAGACCTACTTGAGTTAAGGAGGTGCCTTTGTGGGTGTGGGTGTGAGTTTGTGGTTTTGTCTCATGTTCTGAGAATAGGTAGGAAAGGCTGTTGTTTTGATTGGAGTGGACTGTTTCTAGAAAGTCGTTTGACTAGGCGAGTGCTTCTATGTCTGTGTATCCCACTCTGTCCATGGTTGTAGACATTCGAAAAGAGAATGTATCAATGTATGTGTCCTGTCTAGTGGAAAACTTTCCAGCATTCATCAGGCCTAGTTGATGAATGGACTGTGGCTTTCCTTATGGATGGGCAACACCTACTAACTTCCTAAGTTCCTGTTTTCTTCCTGAATTCTGGCCACTCTCCAGAATAGCCTCATAGTTTTGTGTCCAAGATACATACCACCCCCAAGCTCTGTGACATGGCCATGTACTTGATAGCTATAGGAAATGGGAACATCTTAGAAAACTCAGACATCATTGTGACCAGTAAACGCTCAGTGAAGAACCCATATTTTGGTTCATTTGCTTACCTATTGTTCTGTTGCCCTGAATGTCAGGAAGGTCTTTGCCTCAGGCCACCCCTTTGTGAAGCCTGAACAAAACAGTTTTAAAATGGAAATAAATGGGAATAACTTGTGGTTCTTTGCTTTGGAAAGGGATGTGTTTGAATCAGCCTCCTAGCCCTGTATGAGGTTGTGGCTTAAATTTTCAGCACATGATGGATCTAAAGATAGATACCATGTGTGCAATCAAAACCATAATGGCAAAAATTCAGTAATTGTGGATGAGTCTCTTGCCTTCCTCTGTTAGGTACCTGACCTCTATCAAGTGAGACAGGGATCCTTTTGGTCAAATGAGTTTTTCAAAGTCCTGCAGAGGTGCTTGTGTTTTCTCGTGACTCCAAATCACATAAAAAAATCTATACCTGAGAGTCAATAGTGCTCAAATTGGAGAAGCAGAGCAGTATTAACGGCAGGCCTATTTGATCACTTCTGGTTCACAGGAAGGGTGTCCAGGCCACCCTGACTTTAGGCAAATGAGGGGCAAGGGAGAATATTTTGGACACTGTCTTGGGATGCGTCCCGCATGGAAACCTCCAGCCAGAGTTTATGATGAGTGTCTATATTTAACAAGATGAGGGCCATGTGGGAGTGTTTTGGTTTTAATTGTGGTCATTCGTGTGGCGGTTGGAAGAGATGACTGGATCCAAATGGGCTTGAACTATGGTGTCATTCCCCTTAGAGACTGAGTTCTGGAACTTACCTCAGAGAAATATTGCCATGAATTGTGTTGGGATTTAGGAGGCCACGCATGAGAGTCACCCTTGGAAACTGAGATCTAGGCCCAGTGTCGCTTTCCACAGAGCACTGGGAATCTCAGGAGGATATCACACAATTTTATTCTGAAAAACTTGTCAGACATATTTGATAGTCAAAACACACATGGACCTCAATTGTAGACCTCAATGGGCCTTGCTTCATGTGACCTTTTGGCCACTCTTTGGGAAGCCTTGCCTGTGACAGTTCTCCAGAGCTTTCATTGAAATGAGCTTCCTCACCATTAAATAATTTCTGAATGAATTGAAACCCACAGTGTCTCCAACTTCATCCTTGAAAATTGGCTAGATAAATACCATGAAATTTTTGAAATTTCCTTGACCAGGTGGCACTGGAGAACATTTGGATGTCCAGTTGCTGATCATGAGTGTACCAGACAGTGTGTTGATTGACTGGTTTTCATGAAAATGGTGTAGAAAAGAGATGCCAGTCATTTGAAGCCTGTTGAGTAATGGGCCCAGAGCGGGGGTGAGCAAGTGTGTGATAAAACATCTGTGGTGGGGTCATGTGGATCTGCCATTGGCTTCCAAATGGCTTGAGACTGACATGGTGCAGCCAGCAGATCCTGTATGTAAAGACATCTGGTTATATAGAGAGGTTTCAGGGCAATGTTCAAAATCAGGTTTCTATGGTCAAGGGAGCAACCTATGTGGTATACAAGCCCTGTTGGTGCATTCTCCTGCAGACCCTGACCCACCACACGTGAAAGAACTTCCTCCAGCCCTTTGTCCCAGTTGAATTCCTTGTATTTCATGAAGCAAATACCAAACTCCGAGTGCAGTATCAAGAAACGTTTTGAAAAGTGGAGGATGACCTAATGGCTTAGCAGTCTACATGGGGAGACACTTAGACCCAGTGGCCATAGTTTACCTACAAAGAGAGAAATCAACACTGCTGCGCTTCATGTTCATTGGAGAATTATAAACCATGTCCTCCAGGTCACAGATGTGCAGACCAAGCTTTGATTGTCTCACTAGAAAGGAAGCTAAAGCTCCTGACAACAACATATATTTCAAGTGCCCAACCTAGAGGCAGTTTCTCCAGAAGTCTTTAGGCTGGTAAATCTCCATGTTTGTGGAGATTTTACACTTTCCCTTACTTTTGGAAACTCCTCTACCAACTCCAAGGTTGTGAACTCCTGAACATTTTTCATTTCAGATATGCATTCAAAGATTGTCTAACTCTTCTCCTCTAAATGTGTCTTACTTGGGGTGAAGGTAATGTCAAGGCATTGTTCTGAATGAGAGTGGGAAAATTTTTGTGTAGCACACATTTGCATACACATTGATTCATTTTACAATTTTCCATTTGAAATACTGAATTCTTGACACTATCTCATACCCTACTAGACTCTGACTACTAATCCTAATATGATGGAGAAAAATACCCAAACAGAATGAAAATACAAGCAGTTTACAGCAGGCATGGTGTATTGTTGGACTTCCTTTTTGCATGATAGAGGGTAGGTATTCTAAATCTACTCAATTTTTAATTGAAATAGTCCTCCATGTGTTTTTAATGTTAACACATATGTAAATTCCTGTCTTCCTTTCTATGTAGCCTACTCAGCACATGTATTTTTATATGCAAATATAGAATCCTACGTGGTCTCACACGTACATTTTTTTGAGTTGGCTGACTGGGCAGAAACAGGTTGTGAGAAGAGATCTCGTAAACGCTGGTGGAACTGAAAATTAAAACTATGGGTGAGCTTCCCAGTAGAACAATTTATACATAAATCCATGTTCAGTAAAATAAATATATTTTCATCTGTGGATGATATATATTACTGATAAATTACGTTTGGCATATATATTGATACTTTTTAATGTATTTTTGTGTTTTTCTGTATATATATATATATATATATATATATATATATATATATATATATATGTATATATATATATATATATACACACACACACACACTCTCCAGATTTTATAAAATATGAAATATATGTCTCTTATATACACTCCATCAATTCATTCATGTTCATTTATGTGGATTTATAATCAACTTTTCACAAGATTATTCTCAGAAATATTCATCTACCTGAAATACATATTTGTTTCCCAGTATGAGAACTAACTTCAATCAATGGTGCTTACAAATCCTAATGTTTTTACAGTAACAGACCCAGTTTAACATCAATGCAAGTAGATTCCTATGGGACTTAATGTCTATTTTGACCTTTATTTTAATTCAACACTGGTACATTAGTATTTCTTCAGTTTTTGCACATCATAGGACATATATTTCATCCACAAGTTAGCAAATTAATAAGAATTTGTTTCACTTCCTGCTTCAGAACACATGAATTCTTCCATGTTACTTGACTGGTCTTTTCATGAGACTTCTTTCCAAACACATTATTTTCGATTTCCATAATCAATTTTGAAGCTAAACTCACACACTCTTCATGATAAACTATAACATTAATATTACCATTAGATGTAAAACTGGTTGGAATGAATGTATGCATATCAATATAAAATTTCCTGTATATTTTCACATTTCAATTCAATCCATTATTTAAAGTTGGAACCAGTTATGTTATTTATTCACTGTATGGTCTATTAATGCATTATCTCTATATTCATAAACACAGTGTACACCTATTTGTCCCCCCATTACTAATTTGTACCTCTTCAAAATATTGCTCCCAGAAATGGTGGAAGAAATACTGATGTCACCTTATCTATATATACATTTTATCACAGTAATATTCTGGACACAAAAAGCAAAGGTCAAACTCATGATTGTATCAAAGCCTAAATGGAAAGTGAGCATGGATTACCAAAAACAACCATGTCCTGGTTACCTAATGCTCTCAAATGTCAATCCTATTGATGACTACATATTTGTTTCTTCCTAAGATTATATATTCAACCTCAAGCCTGTTGGAAATGTCTAATTCTATCACTCACTTTACACTTTGCCTGATTTCCTAATATCTCTATTGATATCTGCTTTCCTACATATTTTCCCTAGTTCATCATTGTGATTCATACTTCACATATGCTGACATTTACATTCACTCTCTACATGAAACTCTATTGCTAAAGAACTTTTGGTCCAAATCCTATACTCACTCTTCTTTATAAACCTACTGACTATCTTACTAATCCTACTGACTATCACTTTTTAACTCGATGTTCTCTTCAACAATCAAACATTCAAGGTAAAAGGTCCTATGCCATTTTATATCAATTCATCTGAGACACATGTGCAGAACATAATTCAAACCTAAGTATCCCACTCAAGGGCCCAATGCCCTTCTGGCTTCATATCTTACCTACATTTCTGTTTTCATACTTATATTTCACCTATATATTCTTGTAAATATCACAGGTTCCCAATACCATTATTCATCCGGCAGAGAGATTCCTAACCCAAATCGAACATGTTATTAACCCTAAATATACACTGTTACCTCAATCTAACTTTACAGAAGAGGAGGGACAGAGTTTCTCTTTAAATACCGGAATGTAGGGAATCTTCCACCTGCTGAGAACATCAAAGGTCCATGTAGAAATAATCCCTGGAGAAGATGTAGGCAGCTGTGAAGTTCCCGAGAGAGCAAAAGTCATCTTCCATGGCAAACAACCTGGTGAGGATGAAGGGATGTGTCTGTATCAGCCTCTATCAACTTAATGTAGAGAAGATAGACCAAACCAGGCCTGTGTGAAGAGGTGTTCCCAGGTGCCTATGGTTGATATACCATTCTAACTTTTGAAAGTGTTACAGAAAGTAGGAACAGCCTCCATCTCATGGGCCCTTAGAAGTAACTATTTGGACAAAGTTGTTGCCAAAGCAGTGACCTCATTCAGTTTCTGAAGGAAGTGACCTCACCTCACTTCCTTTGTGATGGAACTCTCTGAACTTGGGATCCAGGAAGAATGGCACCCAGAGCCAGTCACAGTCCCAGGCCCAGTGGTCTCACTTGCTTCAATTTACCAAGGACAGAGTCAGTCTTTCTTAGTGCCTACAGATGTGAGGATGTTCAAATGCCAGAAAAGCTCTGAAGAGGGGCCTTTCCTGAGAAAGCAGGTAGTGGCTCACCCATGGCTAATGACAACTTCACAGAATTGGCCAAGGAGACCAGATTTGAGACACGACAGGCCATTTTGGGGGAATATAGTATGGCCCACCATTCAGAGGACACTCTGGGTAATCACAGAACTACTTGGAGCAAAGTTGGTGCCTTTGTGGGTGTGGGTGTATGTTCATGGTCTTGTCTCATGTTCTGAGAATAGGTAGGAAAGACTGTTTGTTTGGATTGGCGTGGACTGTTTCTAGTTAGTCGTTTTGCAATGCGAGTGCTTCTATGTCTGTGTATCCCACTGTGTCCGTGGTTGTAGACATTAGAAATAAGAATGCATCAAAGGATGTGTCCTGTCTAGTAGAAAGCTTCCCAGCATTCATCTTGCCCAATTTATAAATGGACTGTGGCTTTTGTTATCAAAGGGCAACACCTGATATCTTCATAAGTTTCTGTTTTCTTTCTGAATTCTGGACACTCTGCAGAATAGCTTCATGGTTTTGTGTCCAAGATATTTACCACCTAAAAGCTCTGTTATATGGCCATGTAGTGGGTAGCTAGTGTGACCAGGAAAGTCTCAGTGGAGAAACCCTGATTTGGGCTTTTTGCTTACCTATTGTTCTGTTGCCCTGAATATCAGGAAGGTATTTACCACAGGCCAATTCTTTGTGAAGCCTGAAGAAAAAAGTTTTCAAATGGAAATGAATGGACATCACCTGTAGCTCTTTGCTTAATTGCTTTGGAAATGGATTTGTCTGAAACAGCCTCTTGTCCCTGTGTGAGGCTGTGGTTAGATTCTCAGCACCTGATGGATCCCATGTGTTCATCCAAAACCAAAATGATCAAAAGAGCAGTCATTGCGGATGAAGTCTCTTGCCTTCCTCTGTAAGGTTCCTGACCTCCATCAAGTGAGAAGAGGGATTCTTTGGGTCAAATGCATTCTTTAAAGCCAAGGAGAGGCAAGCCCAAAGGTGCTTGCATTTTCTCATGCTTCCAATTCACATAAAGAATCTAAACCCCACAGTCAGTCGTCCTCAAATTGGAGAAGCAGAGCAGTATTAACGGCACACTATTTGATCACTCCAGGTTCACAGGAAGGTGTTCAGGCCACCCCGACTTTAGGCAAATGAGGGGCAAGGGAGCTAACTTTGGACACTATCTTGTTCTGCATCCCTCATGGAAACCTCCAGCCAGAGTTTATAATGAGTATCTATATGGAAGAAGATGAGGGCCTTGTGGGAGTGTTTGGGTTTTAATTTTGGAAGTTTGTGTGGCGGTTGAAAAAGATGACTGGCTCCACCTGGTCTTGAACTCTGGTGTGATTCCCTTTAGAGACTGAGTTCTGGAACTGACCTCAGAGAATTATTGCCATGAGTTGTGTTGGGATTTTAGGAGGCCATGAATGACAGTCGCCCTTTGAAACTGAGATCTGTGCCCAGAAAGGCTTTCCACAAGGCACGAGGAATCTCAGCCAGAATATCACATGATTTTATTCTGAAAGACTTGGCAGCCATAGTTGAGAGGCAAAACACACATGATCTCACATTGCAGACCTCAATGGGCCTGGCTTCATGTGACCTTTTGGCGACCCTTTGGGAAGCCTTGCCTGTGAGTGTTCTCCAGAGCTTTCATTGAAATGAGCTTCCTCAACATTTAAAGGTTCCTGAGTGAATTGAAAATCATAGTGCCTCCAACTTCATCCTTGAAAAATGGCTAGAGAAATAACATGGAATTTTTGAAATTTTCATGACCAGGTGGCACTGGAGAACTTTTTGATGTCCAGTTGCTGATCATGAGTATACCAGACAGTGCCTTGATTGACTGCGTTTCTTAAAAATGGTGTAGAACAGAGATGCCAGTAAGTTGGAGCCTGCTGAGTAGTGGGCCTAGAACAGTGGTGGGCAGGTGTGTGATAAAACATCTGTGTTGGGGCCATGTAGATCTGCCATTGGCTTCCAAATGGCTTGTAACTGACATGGTGCAGCAAGCAGACCCTTATATGTAAAGGCATCTTGTTATATGGAGAGGTTTCAGGGCAATGTTCAGAATCAGGATGCTATGGTCAAGGGGTCAAACTATGTGAAATAGAAGCCTGACTGGTGCATTCTCCTGCAGACCCTGAGGCACCACATGTGACAGAACTCCCTCCAGCACTCTGACCAAGTTGAACTCCTTGTATTGTGAAGCAAATAACAAACTCCCAGTGCTCTACTAAGAAAAGTAGAGCATGATCAATTAGCTTCACAGTCCACACAGATTGACCCTTAGACTCCAGTTGCCACAGTTTACCTACAAAGTGAGAATTCAGCACTGCTGCCTCATGTTCATTGGAAAATAAGATACCATGTCCCCCAGGTCACAAAAATGCAGACCAGTTTTGATGCTCTCACTATAGAGGAAGCTAAAGCTTCGGACCACAACATACATTTTAAGTGCCCAAACTCAGAGGCAGTTTCTCAATATGTCTTTAGGCCTGCAGAGCTCCATGTTTGTGGAGTGTTTACCCTGTCCCTTACTTTTGGAAACTCCTCTACCACCTCCAAGCTTGTGAACACCGAGAATATTCGGTGTTCTGTATTCCAGATATGTATTCACAGATTTTCTAACTCTTCTCCTCTAATTGTGTCTTATTAGGGGAGAAGGTAATGTCAAGGCATTGTTCTGAATGAGAGTGGGAAGATTTTTGTATCACACATATTTGCAAACACAATGGGTTTATTTTCCTATTTTCTATTCGAAATACTGAATCTCTGACACTAATCCATAACCTACTAGACTCTGACTACTAATCCTAATATGATGGAGAATAGTAACCCTAACAGAATGGAAATACAAACAGTTCAGAGAAGGCATGGTGTATACTTGGACTTCCCTTTTGCATTATATGGGGTTGGAGTTATAAATATAGTCAATGTTTATTGAAATATTTCTCCATGTGTTTTTAACGTTAACAAATATGTGAATTCCTCTCCCCTTTCTCTGTCACCTATTCAGCACATGTATTTTTATATGCTCATATAGAATACTACCTGGTATCACACAGACTTTCTTCTGAGGTGGCTGACTTGGCAGATACAAATTGTGAGAAGAGATCACTCCTCCTAAACCCTTTTGGAACTGAAATTTCAACCTATGGGTTAGCCTCCTAGTTGAACAACATTATACATAAATCCATTTTCAGTAAAATGTATTTTTTTGGATATGTGAAGGATATATATTTCATTTTGAATTTCGATTGGCATATATATTGCTACTTTTTAATGTCTGTGAGTGTGTTTCTGTGTGTGTATATATATATATATATATATATATATATATATATATATATATATATCACTCTCCAGATTTTTCAAAATATGAAATATATGTGTCTTATTATACACTCCCTAAAATCATTCATATTCACGTATGTGGATTTATAATCAACTTTTCACAAGATTATTCTCAGAAATTCAGATTATTCATTCACCTGAAATACATATTTGTTTCCTAATACTGAAAACTAACTTCAGTAAATGCTGCATACAAAGCATAATATTTCATCATTGCCTGATGGCCATGAATAGAGTGCATCACACCCAGTGTAACGCGCCACTGCACAGGTGAATAACGAGATAGAACCACAAAAAACTATCTTGTTAAGAACTTACAGCAAAATGGGGGTGCACCAAAACCTATAAGAAAGATTTTTAGCACTGAGATCTGGTAATTGGGTCTGAAAAACGAGCCAAATGTGCAACCGGAGATCCGGTCTGACTGATCCTCAAAACAATAGAGTGTCTGGGTTCCAATAGACACCCTCCACACCCAACAAATGACAGGCCCAGAATACAGATTGAACTGCAGAGAAGCATCACTCAGGGGAAATCTAGTCTAGCAGGAGAAACCAGGACTAGCAGGAGAAACCAGGGGACTAGAGGCCAGGCTCTTGTGACTGGGAAGCTGGAGAACACAGAAGCGCAGGTGACAGTCCACCTGCTGTCCACGTGACTGGGCGTCTGGAGAACACCGGCACGCAGGAGACCGACTGCGCCACTGGTTGGCTAGTGATTGCCCACCCGCCAGTGACCTAGAGCTGAAACCAACTGGAGACAGTCCAGTTCCATCCCCGTATTCGAACATTTCAGCAAGGAGCCTGGGCCCGCCAAAGCAGAGGGGTGACGTCACTGGAGCTCGGCCTTCGGAATTCCCTACAAGTGGAATCCACTTTAGCAGGCATAGTCTACCAACACAAAGGAGAGACAAAAGAGATACACAACACCGAAACAAATCTATAGAATAAAACAGAAACACAGCAATCAAATAGAGCTGGAAAGTAACATGAGCATCATGAAAAAACAAGGGAAAGAAAGGAGTACAAACAATGCAGGACAACTTAATTCTACAGGAGGACCTAGAAGCATCAGAAACAGGGATAGGGAAAGAACTTAAGGCATTCCTAACTCAGATGGAAAGGAATATTAGAGAAGACATGAGGCAGCAAGTCCAAGCAATAAAAGTATATTTTGAAAATGAATTAAACAAACAAACTCAAATGGCAAACAACGAGCTTTACCAGGAGATAGAGATCTTAAAAGAAATCAAACAGTAATACTAGAAATGCAGGAAAGTATTAAACAAATTAAAAACTCAAACGAGAATATTACAAATAGACTAGATCAAGCAGAAGTCAGAATATCAGATAATGAAGACAAAGTTTATCAACTTGAAAAGAATATAATCAACACAGAAAAGAGGCTTAAATCCCACTAGCAATCTATTCAAGAGATATTGGATGTCATAAAAAATGAGAGTCATTGGGATAGAAGAAGGCATAGAGATTCAAACCAAAGGAATGGAGAACATATTAAAAAAAAATAATTCTAGAAAACATCCCAGAGATGAAAGATGGATCGGATTGTCAAATCCTGGAAGCCTACAGGACCCCAAACATTCAAAATCATAATAGACAAACTCCAAGACATATAATTATGAAGATAGCCAACATACAGAACAAGGAGAGAATATTAAACACTATAAGAGAAAGGAGGCAGATTACATTCAGGGGAAAACCAATTAGGTTAATGACTGATTTTTCATCACAGACTTTGAAAGCGAGAAGATCCTTGAACAATGTATTTCAAATGCTGAAAAAAAATGGATTCCAACCAAGAATACTGTATCCAGCAAAATTAAGGTTCAGATTTGAAAACGAAATTAAAGTCTTTCACAATAAACAAAAGCTAAAAGAATTCGCAGCCAGAAAACCAGCACTGCAAAGCATTTTGAGCAAAATACTACAAGAAGAGGAATTGATAAATAGTGCCGAAAACTAACAGCAGGAGGTATCTCAGTAAAGGGGGAGGAAAATAACCAAAAAAGTAAAAACTAGCCAAACTAAAACATAATAAATAAATAAACATGATTGGAAGAACAAATCATATTTCAATTGTAACCTTAAATGTTAATGGATTATATTCACCAATCAAGAGAATGGGCTAGTAACCTGGATCAAAAAAAATAAATCCAACAATATGCTGCCTTAAGGAGACTCATATGATAGGAAAAGACATACACAGGGTGAAGGTAAAAGTTTGGGAAAAATCATACCACTCACATGGCCCTCAGAAGCAAGAAGGAGTGGCCATACTCATGTGGAATAAAATCAACTTCAAACCTAAGTTAATCAAAAGGGATAAAGAAGGACACTATATTCTGTTAAAAGAAACCATCCACCAACAAGACATAACAATTATGAATTTGTATGCACCAAGCAATGGAGCTGCAATGTTCATAAAACAAACTCTCCTCAAGTTCAATAGCCAAATAGACTACAACACAATAATTATGGGTGACTTCAAGACACCACTCTCGGCATTAGACAGATTCTCTAGACAAGAACTGAATAAAGAAACTATCAAACTCAACAGCACAATTTGTAACCTAGACTTGAACGACATATATAGAATATATCAGCCATCATCAAGTGGATACACGTTCTTCTCAGTTTCACATGGATCCTACTCAAAGATAGACCATATATTATGCCATAGGGCAATTCTTAGTAAATATAAAAGCATGGAGATTATACCATGCACTATATCTGATAATAATGGAATGAAACTGGAAATCAATGATGAAAGAAGGAAGGAAAAATCCTACATCACATGGAAAATGAACAACATGCTACTGAATGATCAATGGGTTACAGAAGACATAATGGAGGAGATAAAAAAAATTCTTAGAGACAAATGACAATACAGACACAACATACTAGAATCGATGGGACACAATGAAAGCAGTTTAAGAGGGAAGTTCATTTCTTGGAGTTCTTTCCTCAAAAAAAGAAAAAAATCAACAAATAAATGAACTCACACTACACCTCAAAAACCTAGAAAAGGAAGAGCAAAACAACAGCAAATGTAGTAGAAGACAAGAAATAATTAAATTTAGAGCAGAAATCAACAAAATTGAAACAAAAAAAAATTAAAAAATTTGATAAAACTAAAAGTTGGTTCTTTGAAAAAATAAATAAGATTGACAGGCCCACAGCCATGCTAATGAAGAGAAGAAGAGAGAGAACTCAAATTACTAACATACGGGATGAAACAGGCAATATCACAACAGACACTACAGAAATACAGAAGATAATTAGAAAGTATTTTGAAACACTATATTCCAATAAAATAGAAGATAGTGAAGATATCGATGAATTTTTTAAGTCATAAGATCTGCCCAGATTGAGTCAGGAAGACACACGCAATTTAAACAGACCAATAACAAAGGAAGAAATGAAAGAAGCCATCAAAAACTACCAACCAAAAGAAGCCATGGACCGGATGGGTATACAGCGGAGTTCTACAAAACCTTTAAAGAAGAATTAATACCAATATTTTTCAAGCTATTTCAAGAAAAACAAAAAGAAGGAGCTTTTCCAAATTTATTCTATGAGGATAAATCACCCTGATCCCGAAACCAGACAAAGACACTTCAAAGAAAGAAAACTACAGACCAATATCTCTAATGAACTTCGATGCAAAACTTGTCAATAAAATCCTGGCGAATCGAATACAAAAGCATATCAAAAAAATTGTGCACCATGATCAAGTAAGATTCATCCGTGGGATGCAAGGCTTGTTCAATATACGGCAATCAATAAATGCCATTCACCACATCAATAGACATAAAGACAAGAACCATATGATCATCTCAATAGATGCAGAAAAAACATTTGACAAAGTTCAGCATCACTTTATGTTCAAAACACTAGAAAAACTAGGGATAACAGGAACTTACCTCAACATTGTAAAAGCTATATATGCTAAACCTCAGGCTAGCATCATCCTGAATGTGGAAAAACTGAAGGCATTCCCTCTAAAATCTGGAACAAAACAGGGATGCCCTCTATCACCACTTCTATTCAATTTAGTTCTTGAAATACTAGCCAGAACAATTAGACAGACAAAAAAAATTAAAGGCATAAAAATAGGAAAAGAAGTATTTAAATTATCGCTATTTGCAGATGTCATGAAAATATATTTAACAGACCCCAAAGGGTCTACAATGAAACGGCTAGAGTTAATAAATGAATTCAGCAAAGTGGCAGAATATAAAATTAACACGCATAAATGAAAGGCATTCCTGTATGTCAGCAACACAACTTCTGAAATGGAAATGAGGAAAACCACTCCATTCACAATATCCTCAAATAAAATAAGATACTTGGGAATCAACCTAACAAAAGACGTGAAAGTTTTATATACTGAAAACTACAGAACCCTAAAGAGAGAGAGAGAAGAAGATCTTAGAAGATGGAAAAACAAAAGACCCAGAATAGCAAAAGCAACTCTAAACAGAAAATATGAATCTGGAGGTATAGTGATACCAGAGTTCAAACTGTACTAAAAGCAATAGTAACAAAAACAGTGTGGTACTGGTAACAAAATAGGCAGGTGGAACAATGGTACAGAATAGAGGACACAGAAACCAATCCTCAAAATTACAACTTTCTTATATTTGAAAAAGGGGCTAAAAGCATGCAATGGAAGTAGGATAGCATCTTCAAACAATGGGGTAGGGAAAATTGGGGAAAGGTGGGGCAAGGGAGAGAAGTGAACAACAGCAGATGAGGTAGAGAAAGAAGATGGGAGGGGATGGGAGGGGGTATAGTAGGGGATAGTAGGGGATAGGAAATGTAGCAGAATACAACAGTCACTAATATGACATTATGTAAAAATGTGAATGTGTAACCGATGTGATTCTGCAACTCGTATTTGGGGAAAATTGGGAGTTCATAACCCAATTGAGTCAAATGTATGAAAGATGATATAGGATGAGCTTTGTAATGTTTTGAACAACCAATAAAAAATAAATAAATAAAGGTTTAAAGTTGAGTGGGAAGAAATCAGCTAAAAAAGAGTTGAGATGCATTCATTTTGCTAAGCAGAAACTTTGTTTTGTGTACTTGTAACTATCACAAATTTATTTTACCAGAAAACTGGCTTTTAAAAATGCACATAATTGAGATTAAAGGATAATCCACTTACCTTCAAGAAAAACTCATAGCATTTCCTATATTTTTCATATTTTATTTTTTTGTGAATATTTTGTCATGGACCAGGTCTAGACTTAGGCTATTCTTCCAGAATACTACCTCATCTGACAAGTTGGTACAATGTGTTGGATTGTTCTTTTCATCTTTTATTTAATAGTTTCTAGATGATAATGTGTATTTTTCCATATGTTTGTTTGGACATACATAGCCAACTATATCTTTGCATTTTCTGTTTTACTGGGGAAGAGACTCATCAAAAGCTCTTTATTATATGTATCAACAATCAAACATTTAGAGCATGCAATTATACATAATTTTGCATGAAAATATTTTTGTACCATTTTTATAAAGATTTAGAATTATTAATACTGTCCCTACTGTAATTAGTAACTCCTTACAAAAAGAATTAATCAATTGACTTTATATCAATTATGAATATGAAAATTACTAAAATAAGTATTTGGCAATTAATATGCAATTGATAGAAAGTGAAATCACAAGAAAGCCATTTAAAATGTCAGTGCATATGGTCCTTAAATAATAGGTTGTTCAAAAAAAAAATTCTCTAATTCAAAAGAGTTAATATGCCATATTACAGCTAAATGTGATATAAAAACCTTAAATTATCAGTATTGATAAATAAGAATGATACCTGTTTACTTAAATATGTTTATTTGATTTTCACTGTAAGATGTTAATTCTGGAAGACTTGAGAATTAAGAAAGACTTGGTCTATATTATTTCTAACAGGCTAATCAAAGTACTTTTAAATATATATGTATATATATATATATATATATATATATATATATATATATATATGTAACACATATGCATGAATATAGATACATATGCATAATAAATGTATTGTAATATATTTATCAGGTGGTTATAATTTTTAAATTTTCTCAAGAAAAGAATGACTATAAAAAACAGTTTTAAATGTAAATTTCATAGCATAGTACTGTTTGTAATGCTATGAGAGAAAAATACTTATGGAGGGAAAATGAAAAAGGAAGAGAGAGAAGGGGGAAAATGAGGAAGAAAGTGAGTAAAGAAGAGGGAGAGGAGTGTTTGATGAAAAGATAAAAGTGGAGGGGCTGGGTTTGTGACTCAGTGTTAACATGCTTGTCTAGCATGTGTGAGGCAGTGGGTTATATTCTCAGCACCACATACGAATAAATAAAATGAAGGTCTATCAACAACTGAAAAAATAAAAAAAGGAGAAATATTACCAAAATTCCAAGATTTTATGAATGTTAAATACAAAAAATTATGTTGCATAGCCTTATGTAAATTCTAGACTCCCCAAAATAATCATTAAATGCTAGATTATTAGTGTTATAACTAAAAATCCATTGCTCTTTCTTCTACATTCTGTGGCATGCTAGTGCTAAAATAAATTGTATTATAACACCAAAATAAAATTCTAATATTTATACAGTAACTGACCCAGTTTAACATCAATGCAAGAAGATTCCTATGTGATATAATGTGTATTTTGACGTTCATTTTTATTCAACACTGGTACATTACTATTTCTCCAGTTAATGCACATCATAGGATGTATATTTCATCCACAATTTAGCAAATATATACACATTTGTTTTGCTTTCAATCACTTTTGCTTCAGAACACATGTATTCCTCCATGTTTCTTGACTTCTCTTTTTGTGACACTTCTTTCCAAACACATTATTTTCGATTTCCATTATCACTTTTGAAGCAAAACTGACACACCCGTCATGATAAAACATAACACTAATATTACCATTAGATGTAAAACTGGTTTAAATGAATGATTGTACATCAATATAAGATTTCTTGTATACTTTCAGATATCAATTCAATCCATTATTCAAAGTGAAACCAGTTATATCATTTATTCACAGTATGGTCTATTCATGCATTGTCTATATATTGATAGACACATGGTACACATCTGTGTACTCCCAACAATAATTTCTATATCTTCAAAATATTGCTCCCAGAAATGGTGGAAAAAATATGCATGTCAACTGATCTACATATACATTTTATCACAGTAATATTCTGGACACAAAATGCAAAGGTCACACTTATGACTGTCCCAAAGCCTAAATGGAAAGTGAACATGGATTACTAAAAACATCCATGTCCAGGTTGCCTAATGCTCTCAAATGTCAATCCTATTGGTGATTACATATGTGTTTCTTCCTAAGACTACATTTTCAATCTCACCCTGTTGAAACTGTCTAAACCTCTCACTCATTTTATAATTTGCCTGATTTCCTACTCTCTATTCACATCTGCTTTCCTACTTTTTTCCCCAGTTCATCATTGTGACTGACTCTTCACATGTGCTGACATTTATATTCAATCTCTACCAGAAACCCTATTGCTAAAGAACTTTTGGTCCATATTCTATACTCAATCTTCTTCGTAATCCTACCGACTATATTCCTAATCCTAGCAAAAATCCCTTTTTTAACTGGATGCTCTCTTCTACATTCAATCATCGAAGGTACAAGGATCTATGCCATTGCATATCAATTTATCTGAGACATATGTGCAGAACATAATTCAAAGCTAAGTATCCCACTCAAAGGCCAAATTCCCTTCTAGGATTCAAATCTTACCTAGATTTATATTTCAATACTTATATTTCACCTATATTTTCATGTAAATATCGCAGGTTTCCAATAACATTGTTCATCAAGCAGAATGATACCTAACCCATATTGAACATGTTATTAATCCTAACCATACACTGTTCCTCAATCTAACTTTACAGAAGAGCAGAGACAGAGTTGGTATTACAATACAGGAATGTATGGATCTTCCACCTGCTGAGAACCTCAAAGGTCCATGTAGAAATAATCCCTGGAGAATGTGTAGGATGCTATGAACGACCTGAGAGGGCAAAAGTCATCTTCCATGGCAAAAAACATGGTCAGGATAAAGGGTTGTGTCCTAATCAGAATCTCTCTTCTTAATGTAGAGAAGATGGACCAAACCAAGCCTCTGTGGAGAGCTGTTCCCCAGTAGCTATGGTTGATATACCATTCTAACTTATGAAAATGTCAGAGGAAGTAGGTGCAGCCTCCATCTCATGGGACCCTTGGAAGCATCTGTTAGGACAAAGTGGTTGCCAAGGCTGTGACCTCATTCAGTTCCTGAAGGAAGTGACCTACCTCACTTTCTTGGTGATGGAATCTCTGAACTTGGGATCCAGGAAACCAGGCACACAGAGCCAGTCCCAGTACCAGTCCCAGTGGTCTCACTTGTTTGGATTTACCAAGGACAGAGTCAGTCTTTCTTGGTACCTACTGATGTGAGGATGGCCAAATGCCAGAAAAGCTCTGAAGAGGGGCCCTTCCTGAGAAAGCAGAAAGTGGCTCACCAATGGATCCTCACAACTTCACAGAGTTGGCCAAAGAAAACAGATCTGAGACAAGACAGGCCATTTTGGGGTAACATAGTATGGCCCACCATTCAGAGGACACACTGTATAGTCACAGACCTACTTGGGGAAAGGAGGTGCCTTTGTGGGTGTGGGTGTGAGTTTTTGGTTCTGTCTCATTTTCTGAGAATAGGTGGAAAAGGCGGGTTTTTTTTGGTTTGGTGTGGACTCTTTATAGTAGGTCGTTTGACAAGGTGAGTGTTTCTTTATCTATGTATTCCACTGTGTCCATGGTTGAAGACATTAGAAAAGAGAATGCATCAAGGATGTGTCCTGTCTATTAGGAAGCTTCCCAGCATTCATCCTGCCCGATTTATTAATGGACTGTGGCTTGTCTTATAGATGTGCAACACCTACTAAATTTCTAAGTTCAGGTTTTCTTTCTAAATTCTGGCCACTCTCCAAAATAGTCTTATGGATTTGTGTCCAAGATATGTACCCCTCCAAGCTCTGTGACATGGCCATGTACTGGATAGCTGAAGGAAATGGGAGCATCTCAGAAAACACAGATATCAGTGTGACCAGTAATGTCTCAGTGGAAAAACCCTTCTTTTGGCCTTTTGCTTACCTATTGATCTGTTGACCTGAATGTCAGGAGGTCTTTGCCTCAGTCCACCCATTTGGGAAGACTGATGAAAACTGTTTTCAAATGGAAATGCATGCGCATCACCTGTCGCTCTTTGTTTAATTGCTTAGGATAAGGATGTGTCTGATTCAGCCTCTTGGCCCTGTGTGATGCTGTGGCTTAGATTCTCAGCACCTCATGGATCTAAAGAAAGATTCCATGTGTGTATCCAAAACAAAAATGGTAAAAAACCACGCTGACTTTAGGAAAATAAGTGGCAAGGGAGCTCTTTTGAACACTGTCTTGGGCTGCGCCCCTCATGGAAAACTCCAGCAAGAGGTTATGATTAGTGTCTATATGGAAGAGGATGAGGGCCTTGTGGGAGTGTTTTGGTTTTAATTGTGTTTATTTGTGTGGTGGTTGGAAGTGATGACTGGGTCCACCTGGGCTTGAACTCTGGTGTGATACCCTTAGAGACTGAGGTCTAGAACTGATGTCAGAGAAGTATTGCCATGAATTGTGTTGGGGTTTTATGAGGCCATGCATGAGAGTCGCTCTTGGAAACTGAGATCTTGGACCAGGGTAGCTTTCCACAGAACACTGGGAATCTCAGCCAGGATATCACATGATTTCATTCTGAAAGACTTCGCAGCAATAGTTGAGAGTCAAAACTCACATGGACCTCATATTGTAGACCTCAATGGGCCTGTCTTCATGTGACTTTTTGGTCACTCTTTGGGAAGACTTTCCTCTGAGAGTTCTCCAGAACTTTCATTGAAATAAACTTCCTCAACATTTAATGGTTCCTGGATAAATTTAAACCCACAGTGCCTCCAACTTCATCCTTTAAAAATGGCTAGATAAGTACCATGACATTTTTTAAATTCCCATGACCAGATGGCACTGGAGTAACTTTGGATCTTATGCTGTTGATCATGAGTGTACAAGACAGTGCCTTGATTGACTTGGTTTCATGAGAATGGTGTAGAACAGAGATGCCAGTAATTTGGAGACTGCTGAGTTGGGGTCTAGAGCAGTGATGTGCAGGTGTGTGATAAAACATCTGTGTTGGGGCCATGTGGATCTGCCATTGGCTTCCAAATGGCTTGTGACTGACATGCTGCAGCGAGCAGACCCTTATGTGTAAAGGCATCTTGTTATATGGAGATTTTTCAGGGCAATGTTCAGAATCAAGTTGCTATGGTCAAGGGGGCAAGCATGTGCGATAGAAGCCTGGTTGGTGCATTTATATGCAGACCCTGACACACCACATGTGACAGAAATCCCTCCAGCACTGTGCCCCAGTTGAAATCCTTGTATTTCAAGAAGCAAATACCAAACTCCAAGTGCAGCAGCAAGAAACACCACGAAAACTGGAGGATTACCAACTGGGTTCACAGTCCAAACAGGGAGACACTTAGCCCCAAGTTGCCACAGTTTACCTACAAAGAGAGAATTCAGAACTGCTGCCACATGTTCATTAGGAAAATAAGAAACAACATCCTCCAGGTCACATAGATGAAGACCCAGCTTTGATGGTCTCACTACAAAGAAAGCTAAAGCTTCTGACAACAACGTATATTTCAAGTGCCCAACCTCAGAGGCAGTTTCTCAAGAAGTCTTTAGGCAAGCAGAGCTCCATGTTTCTGGAGTGTTTACCCTTTCCCTTACTTTTGGAAACTCCTCTACCACCTTCAAGGTTGTGAACTCCTGAGCATTTTCCATTCCAGATATGTATTAACAGATTTTCTAATTCTTCTCCACTAATTGTGTCTTACTTGGGGCGAAGGTAATGTCAAGGCATTTTTCTGGATGAGAGTGGAAAGATTTTTGTTTAGCATATGTTTGCATACACATTGGATTCATTTTCCTATTTTCCATTTGAAATACTGAATCCCTGACACTAACCCATACTGTACTAGAATCTGACTACTAATCCTAATATGATGGAGAAAAAGAATCCTAACAGAAAAGAAATAGAAGCTGTTCAGAGAAGGCATGGTATATATTTGGACTTGCCTTTTGCAAGTAGGTGTTATAATTCTAGTCAATTTTTAATTGAAATAGTCCTCCATGTGTTTTTAAAGTTAACAAATATGTGAATTCCTGTCTCCCTTTCACTGTAGACTATTCAGCACATCTATTTTATATGCACATAAAGAATCCTACCTTTTATCACGTGTATATTTTTGTGCGGTAGCTGATTTGGCAGATACAAATTTTGAGAAGAGATCACTCCTCCTAGATGCTGTTGGAACTGAAAATTGAACCTATGGGTGAGCTTCCTAGGAGAACAACATTATACATAAATCCCTGTTAAGTAAATTGAATATTTTTAGATCTGTGAATGATGTATATTTCATGGTGAATTTGGATTGGCATATATGTTGCTACATTTTAAAATTTGTGTGTGTGTGTGTGTGTGTATACACACATACACACTCTCCAGATTTTTCAAAATATGAAATATATGTGTCTTATTTACACTCCCTAAATTCATTCATGTTCAAGTATGTGGATTTATAATCAACTTTTCACAAGATTATTTTCAGAAATATTCATCCACCTGAAATTCATATTTGTTTTCTATTACTGAAAACTAACTTCAGTGAATGGTGCATACGTATTCTGTTGATAGTCACAGCCGAAGGGGCCACAGCAAACTTCCAGGTGCCAGCAAACTTTCAGCTGCAGGCTGATGATTGGCTCACAGCGGCCTTAGCAACTTCTAGCTCATTGTCTCCTCTGTGGTGATGCTCATTGGAGATGCTCATTGAGATGTTTCCCCGCCTTTCAGACTTCCAGCTTATGATTGGCTCACAGCAGCCCCAGCAACATCTAGCTGATTGGCTCCTCTGCGGTGATGCTTATTGGGCTGTTTCCCTGCCCATTCAGACCATGGAGCTGCTCATTGGGGGACTTTTTTGGCTCTGCACACGTGACCCAGCCAATCTGCCTCAAGAGCAGGAGGATTGTGAGAAGTAGATAGAGGCTTTTGTGGGAGGGAGAGGCTTTTGGGAAGCTGGTGTTGGGAGTTGGGGTTCTGAGGATTTTTCCTGAGAGGCTGTTTTGCTTGGCGTGTGTGGTTCTAAAAATAAAGTTAGTTTCTTTTGACAAGTGGATTCTGATTGTGCCCAGCCAGACAGCGGCATTTGGTGGCTCATATGGGGAGCGACTGAGGGTAACTGATAAGGTAAACTGCTCGCTCTTGAGGGCAGGGCGAGAGGATGGGTAGCCATTTTATGATTCCTATTTTGTTTTAAGTTGCCTGTCCCTGGAGATGAGTGAGATGGAAGAAAAACTGCTCACATCTGAGGAAAAACTATTTGTGTCTGAGGAACAGATAGGGAGAAAGGCTATAATAATTTTTTGTTGTTCCATTTTTATTTCGTTCTATCTCTTTTTTTGTTTGGTGTTATCTTGTTGGTTTGTATTATAGTAGAAATATGGGATCAAAAATTAGTAAAAAACAAACCAAAAAAGTGTTAAGTAAATTGTTAGAGGAAGGAGGCATCCCAGTAAAATCAAGAGCAGTCATGGCAATTGTTGATACAATACAAAAATGTAGACCATGGCTTTTTAAGGAGGAGTTGTTAAATATATCACAATGGAACCATCATGGTGCAGATTTAAAAAGAATAGAAAAGAAAAGCCCAGGGATTCTGCCAGTTGGCACATTGCCATTGTGGACATTCATATCTTGTTTGCTTAGTTCAAAGCCTTCAGTTCAGTCAATGGTAGAGGAAGAAGAAGACATATTGATTCAAGTAAAACAGATGGTGTCTCAAGTTAGTCAGACAGAAGAAAAAATTCAAGTAAAAGAGAAGGTCTCTCGAGCTAGTCAGATAGAGGAAACTATTCAAGTAAAAGAGAACGTCTCTCGAACTAGTCAGACAGAGGAAAAAATTCAAGTAAAAGAGAAGGCCTCTAAAGCTAGTTAGACAGAGAACGAAAGTGTAAAACAGTAAAAAACATCAGGGGAAATTTACAACAGGAGACTGCTACTAACACCTTTCTATCACCAGATGACATAAGTGTCCAACTAACAAGGCCACTTTCTTATGCTGGGAGGCCCCCAACTCCCGCAGTTGATAGTTAGGATCCTGAGACAAGATCTCAAATATTAACATGCCCTGTATTTGAGGGAGGAGGGCAGCGTGTTTACCATGCTTTAAATTTCAAAACAGTGAAGCAGCTAAAAGAGGCTGTAACAACCTATCGTCCTCAAGCACCCTTCAATGTAATCATGGTCGAATCCATTAACAACTTGAACATGAAGCCAGTGGATTGGGCTAATATGTGTAATGTTGTGCTAAATGGAGGACAATGCATGTTATGGAAGGTTGCCAATGAGGAATGTTGAAAGGAGACAGCTAGGCGAAATGCAGGAGCTGGTTATCCTCAGAGAAATCTAGATATGTTGTTAGGAAAGGGACCTTATGAAGATCAGCCGCAGCAAATTGCATATGATCATGGTGTATGTGCAGAAATTGGTGTAGATGCAATTAAGGCATGGAAGACTTTACAAGAACATGGAGGTTTACAAGGTCAATTATCTAAGGTAATACAAGGAGCTAATGAACCTTATGCTGAATTTGTAGATAGGCTTATTCAAAGAGCTACCAGAGTTTTTGGGAATACAGAACAAGCAATGCCATTACTAAAACAACTGGCTTATGAGCAAGCGAATCGTTGTTGCAGAGATATCATTAGACCATGGAAAAATGAAGATTTAAACACATTGATTTAATTATGTAGAGACATTAATGAACAAGAGCAAGTCATGGCAGCTGCAGTAAAACAGGCTTTAGTTGCCAGATACATTAATGAACAAGGGCAAATTGTGGCAGCTACAGTAAAACAGGCTTTAGATGCCAGACCAAGAACATGCTACCAATGTGAAGAAACAGGACATTTTAAAAGGAATTGGCCCATAGAAGGAGGGTTTAACAATATTAGTTATCAAAGGAGTAGAATACCAGGTATTTGGCCACAATGCCATAGAGGGAGACATTGGGCTAATGAGTGCTGTTCTCAAACCACCATAGAGGGTACTCAATTATCAAAAAATGAACAAGGACCAGGTGTTTATCCACGATATCATGGAGAAAGGCATTGGGCTCAATTGCCAAATAAATGGACAGGGGTTTCCAATGCTCTGGGGCCCCAAACCACAAATATACAGAGCACTGGAGGAACCCAGCAACCCCAACAGGGTAGTGCCCAGGACACATTGTCCATCAGATCCCTCATCAGACAAACCAGAGGGAGCACAGTGTTGGACATCTGTGCCTCTGCCAGATCAGTACTAACTCCAGAGATGGGAGTTCAAATCATTCCCACAGGGGTAAAAGGACCTCTTCCCAAAGGAACCATGGGCTTATTATTGGGATGCAGCTCTTCTACTCTAAAAGAACTTATGATAAGTCCTGGGGTGATTGATCCCGATTATGAAGGTGAAATAAAAATTATAGCCAGTTCTCCAAAGGACATATCAGTAATTTCACAAGGAGATAGAATAGCACAGTTACTAATAATACCCAGCCTATATGATAAATTTTCCAGTCCTACTGTAGAAAGATGTTCCAAGGGATTAGGCTCCACAGGTGTAGATTTGGCTATGCTTTCTTTAAATTTAGATTCTCGCCCCATGCTAAAACTAAATATTCAAGGGCATGAATTGAATGGGCTACTGGATACAGGTGCAGACATTAGCATCATCTCTCGTCAAGAATGGCAAAAACATTGGCCATTACAACAAGCCACTCAAACGCTTCGAGGCCTATAAGTGGCGACTAATCCCCATAGAAGTAAAATGGTATTAGATAGGAATGATCCTAAAGGATGTGAAGGAACTATACAGCCATATGAATTGGATCATCTTCCCATAAATTTATGGGGACGAGATGTCCTAGATCAATTAGGTTTGACATTAACAAATAACATCAACCAAAATGCAGCCACTATTATGACTAGACAAGGTTTTAGGAAAGAAAAAAGATTAGAAAAACAAGAATAAGTCATAGCAGCACCAATACAAATAGATCAAGGAACAGAGAGACATGGGTTGGATTTTCAGAAAGGGCCACTGAGACAATAAAAATTACCTGAAAATCAGAAAGACAGTATGGGTTCCTCAGTGGCCCCTGACTGAAGAAAAGATACAAGCAGTCCATGACCTGGTAAAACAACAATTAGCAGAAGGACATATACAACTGACTGTATATCCCCAAAATACTCCCATTTATGTCATCAAAAAGAAATCTGGTAAATGGAGACTATTGCAAGATTTTAGAGCCATTAATAATGAGATGGTTATTATGGGACCTGCTCAATCAGGGATTCCTCAATTGTCTGCTTTGCCAATAACCTGGTATGTTTTAGTTATAGATATTAAATATTGTTTTTTTTTTCAATTATAATTCATCCTAAGGATAGTCCAGGTTTTGCTTTTACTATCCCTGCACTGAATCATGAAGGTCCTGATCAGAGATATGAATGAAAAGTACTCCCTAAAGGGATGGCTAACAGCCCAACTATGTGTCATATTTATGTTAACAAAGTAATCCAGCCACTTAGAAATCAAAATTCTGAACACAAATATTTCACTATATGGATGATGTATTATTAGCACACAAAGCTAAAAACACATTGCTAGAAAGTTATGCCACACTTACAAACTTATTAAAAATTACAATGTAGAGATAGCAATAGATAAAGTACAATTAAATTTTCCAATTAATTATTTAGGAGTTCTGTTTTCCTCAACAATGGTCAGTCCACCAAAAATTCAAATATGAGTAGATCAACTCAAATCACATAACGACTTTCAAAAGTTATTAGGAGACATTAATTGGATAAGGCCTTATCTAGGTATACCAACAGGAGAGTTGGGACCTTTATTTGATATCCTAAAAGGTCTATCAGATAAAAATTCACCCTGCATGTTAACACCTGAAGCAAGAAAGGCAATAAAAATCAATGAAACATATATGGAAAATATGCATTTGGATAGAATTGATATAAGTTTGCCTTTATTATTTATTGTACTACCAACAAAAAATATTCCTACAGGAGTATTTTGGCAAGAAGGTCCATTATTATGGATACATTTATCTTATTCTCCTTACACTATTCTTACTAGGTATCCTGAGGCTTTAGGATAATTAATACTCAAAGGAATTAAAGCAGCAAAGGGAGTGTTTGGAATTTCTTCCAATAAAATTTTTACTCCATATACTCTGAATCAAATTCATGAGTTAGCTAATGAGTTAAATACTTGGGCAATAATCATGGTCCAATCTAATGTTTCATTTGATAACCACTTACCATCTAACCCTTTATTTTCTTTTTGGTCATCGCATCCTGTAATTTTTCCAAAATTGAGAAGAAAAACACTTATCATGAATGCTTCAAATATATTCACTGATGTATCAAATAATGGTACAGCAGCAATAGTTATACCTGATAAAACTTATAAATTTTTAGTACCCAAACAATCAGCTCAAAAGGTAGAGCTTAATGCAGTATTACAAGCTTTTGAGATATTTAAATATTCTGTATTTAATTTATTTTCCGATAGTCAGTATATAGTTAATGCTATAGTATCCCTTAAAGTTGCTGGTAAGATTTCTCCTTTCTCTACTGTTTTCTCTTTACTTTCCAATATAAAAAGTCTAATCTGGGACAGAAAAGATCTATTCTTTATAAGACATATCAGGGCACATCCAAAAAGAAGATGATTTGACTCAAGGCCTTATCAGCTGATATCCAAAATTCCAGTTTGACTATCCTTACATCTGAGATAGAACCAGGATGCTTTTTTCATTATCTATTTTATTATTGCCCTTTCCCACATTCTATTTTGTTTTTTGAGCTCATACAGACCTAGTTTAATGTTTTGCTGATCAGTTCTATTTTTTGACAAAAGAGTTTTTGAACATTGCAATGGAGATTTCACGTGTAAAAAGTTATAAGGCCTTTACTATTAGGTTATGTGTTGTATGTATTATATTATGTGTGCACACTTGTGTTTTGTGTTATATGTTTGAATGTTCGTATGTCCATATATGATATATGATGAGCGCTCATAAAAAAAATGGATCCAAATATTTTTTTATTCACATTATTTAAATGGTTTAATTTAAATTGGGTAAAGAGCTGTTGAGGTTTGTTTTAAAATTTGAAAAAAAGGAGGTTAACAGATCTGTTTCCTTTCTTTCACCTTTCCTTTTCATTATATTTAATAATTATCTTCAAGACAATGTAAATAGTTAAGAAAATTGTTTTTTTTCAGTGCCTTCTGGAATGTTACATAATTTTTCTTTAGCCATTATTGCCAGAATTCCTATCTTCATCCCAGTGCTGGTGAAATCAAAGATAAAACCAATGTACAGCTTCTGCAATAGCCATCACTGAAATGCTTGCAGAACTTGCCTAGACACATTGAGAACTCTCCTGTATGCATTGTAAACTACCTGTTTGTGCAGCGACTTGTGGTAGTGTTCGGGTATATTTGCTGATGATGTCATCGGTGGTACAATTTTTCCAAAAGGAGCTGTCAATTGGCTTGGTGTATCTTCCTCTCTTCTGTGTGTCATTATCGTCCAGCTAATGTTTGGGGGCCATTAGAGGTGAGGCAAAGAACCTCACCACCCCCCGGTGGTACAAAGACCTCTCCACAGGTGTTGCTGTAAACTGGACCGGTAGTCAGTGATGGGTAAGATCCAATTGCAATGGTACCAACTTAACGGGTAAGGACCATATGTACTATTGGACAACCTAAGGCAGGCACTGTCCCTAAGCCACATGTGTGTTGTTTAAACAGAGAGGGGGAGATGTTGAGAGCCACATCCGAAGGGGCCCCAGCAAAATTCCAGAAGCCAGCAAACTTCCAGCTGCTGGCTGATGATTGGCTCACAGCAACATCTAGCTGATTGGCTCCTCTGCGGTGATGCTCATTGGGCTGTTTCCCTGCCCTTTCAGACCACGGAGTTGCTCATTAGGGGACTTATTTGGCTTTGCCCACATGACCTAGCCAATCGGCCTCAAGAGCAGGAGGATTGTGGGAGGTGGAGAGAGGCTTGTGTGGGAGGAAGAGGCTTTTGGGAAGCCAGTGGTGGCAGTTGGGGCTCTGAGGGTTTTTCCTGAGAGGCTGTTTTGTTTGGCGTGTGTGGTTTTAAAAATAAAGTTAGTTTCTTTTGACAAGTGGCTCCTGATTGTGCCCAGCAAGACTGCGGCATTATCCTAATATTTCTACAGTAACTGCCCCAGTTTAACAGCAATGCAAGTAGACTCTTATGGGACATGATTTGTATTTTGATGTTCATTTTTATTCAACACTGGTACATTACTATTTTTTCAGTTTATGCACATCAGAGGGTATATATTTCTTGCACAAGTTGGCAAATTTATAGGCATTTGTTTCACTTTCAATCACTTCCTGCTTCAGAACACATGCATTACTCCAGGTTTCTTAACTGGTCTATTCGTGAGACTTCTTTCCAAACATATTATTTCCGATTTTCTTTATAATTGTTTAAGCAAAACTCACACACTCTTCATGATAAACCATAACTATCATTTCACAATTAGATGTATAACTGTTTGGAATGAATGATTGTATATCAATATAAGATTTCTTATATATTTTCTGATATCAATTCAATCCATGATTTAAAGTGGAACCAGTTATATTATTTATTCACAGTATGGTCTATTCATGCATTATCTATATTCATAGACACAGGGTACACCTCTTTGTACCCCCAATACTAATTTATACGTTTTCAAAATATTGCTCCCAGTAATAGAGGAAGAAATACTCATGTCACCTAATCTAAATATGCATGTTATCACAGTAATATTCTGGACGCAAAATGCAAAATTCACACGTGTGATTGTACCAAAGCCTAAATGGACACTGAACATGGATTAATAAAAACATCCATGTCCAGCTTGCATAACGCTCTCAAATGTCAATCCTATCGGTGACTACATATTTGTTTCTTCCTAATATATTCAACCTCAAAACTGTTGAAAATGTCTAATACTATCACTCACCCTGTACTTTGCCTGTTTTCCTAATGTCTCTATTGATATCGGCTTTCCTACATATTTTCCCCAGTTCATCATTGTGACTGACCCTTCACATGTGCTGACATTGATATTCACTCTCTAACCAAAACCCAATTGCTAAAGAACTTTTGGTACAAATACTAAATTCACCCTTGTTCCAAAATCTACTGACTATCTTCCTGATCCTATTGATTATCCCTTTTTGAGTGGATGTTCTCCTCTACATTCAATCATCCAAGGTACAAGTCCTATGGCATTGTATATCGACTTATCTGAGACATGTGTGCAGAACGTAATTTAAAGCTATGTATCGCAATCAATTGCCCAATGCACTTCTGAGTTTCAAATCTCACCTAGATTTCTGTTTACATACTTATATTTCACCTCTGTATTCCTATAAATATTGCAGGTTCCCAATACCATTATTCATCCCACAGAATGATTCCTAAACCAAATCGATCCTGTTATTATCCCTAACCATACACTCTTGCCTCAATCTAACATTACAAAAGAGCAGGGACAGAGTTCATCTTACAATACAGGAATGTAGGGGATCTTACACCTGCTGAGAACCTCAAATTTCTATGCAGAAATGATCCCTGGAGAAGATGTAGGCAGCTATGAAGGACCTGAGAGAGCAAAAGCCATCTTCCATGGCAAACACCTTGTGATAACGAAGGGATGTGTATGAATCAGCCTCTCTTTTCTTAATGTAGAGAAGATGGACCAAACCAGACCTGCGTGGAGAGGTGTTCCCGGGTGGCCATTGTTGATATACCATTCAAACTTGTCAAAGTGTCACAGGAAGTAGGGGCAGCCTCCATCTCATGAGACCCATGAAAGCAACTGTTAGGACAAAGTGGTTGCCAAGGCAGTGATCTCATTCAGTTCCTGAAGGAGGTGACCTACCTAACTTCGTTGGTGATGTAACTCTCTGAAATTGGGATCCAAGAAGCCAGGCACCCAGAGCCAGTCCCAGTCCCAGTCCCAGTGGTCGAACTTGTTTGGATTTACCAAGGACAGAGTCAGTCTTTCTTGGTACCTAATGATATGAGGATGGCCAAATGCCAGTAGAGCTCAGAAAAGGGGCCTTTCCCTAGATAGCAGGTATTGGCTCAATGCTGCCTGCTGACAACTTCATAGAGTGGGCCAAGAAGAACAGATCTGAGACAGGCCAGGCCATTTTGGGGCAACATAGTATGGCCCACCAGTCAGAGGACACTCCAGATAGTCACAGACCTACTTGGGGGAAGGAGGTGCTTTTGTGGATGTGGATGTGAGTTTGTGGTTTTGTCTCATGTTCTGAAAATAGGTAGGAATGGTGGTTTGTATGGTTTGGAGTTGACTGTTTCTAGGAAGTCGTTTGGCAAGGCGAGTGTTTCTATGTCTGTGTATCCACTGTGTTCGTGGTTGTAGTCTTTAGAAAAGAGAATGCATCAATGGAGGTTTCCTGTCTAGTTGGAAGCTTCCCAGCATTCATCCTGCCCACTTTATAAATGGACTGTGGCTTGCCTTATGGATGGGCAACACCTACTATCTTCCTAAGGTCCTCTACACATCTTGATTTCTGGCCTCTCTCCAGAATAGGCTCATGGTTTTGTGGCCAAGATATGTACCACCTCCAAAATCTGTTACATGGCCATGTAATGGATAGCTGAAGGGAATGGGAACATCTCAGAAAACTCAGATATCAGTGTAACCAGTAAAGTCTCAGTTTAAAAACCTTGCTTTGGCCCATTTGCTTACCTATGGTTATGTTGCCCTGAATGTCAGGAAGGTATTTGCCTCAGGCCACCCCTTTCTGAAGCCTGAAGAAAACATTTTTCAAATGGAAATGAATGGGCATCACCTGTGGATCTTTGCTTAATTGCTTTGGAAAGAGATGTGTCTGAATCAGCCTCTTGGCCCTGTGTGAGGTTGGGGCTTTGATTCTCAGAAGGTGATAGATCTTAAGAAAGATGCCATGTGTGCTTGGGTGTTCTATTGCCTCCAACTCACATAAAGGATTTATACCCGACAATCAGTAGGATTAAATTGGAGAATCAGAACAGTATTAACGGCAGGCCTATTTGATCACTCCTGGTTCACAGGAAGGGTGTCTAGGTCACCCTGACTTTAGGCAAATGAGGGGCAAGGGAGTTTATTTTGGAAACTGTCTTGGGCTTCGCCCCTCATGGAAAATTCCATTCAGAGGTTACGATGAGTGTCTATATGGAAGATGATGAGAGCCATGTGGCAGTGTTTTGGTTTTAATTGTGGTCATTTGTGTGCTGGTTGGAAGAGATGACTGGGTACACCTGGACCTGAACTCTGGTGTGATTCCCCTTAGAGACTGAGTTCTGGAACTGACTTCAGGGAAGTATTGCCATTAATTTTGGTGGGATTTTAGGAGGCCACACATGAGAGTCGCCCTTGGAAACTGAGATCTAGTCTCAGGGTGTCTTTCCACAGTGCACTGGGAATCTCCACCAGGATATAAGACGATTTTATTCTGAAAGACTTGGCAACCATAGTAAAGAGTCAAAACACATATTGAACTCACATTGAGTAGACATCAATGGGTCAGGCTTCATGTGACATTTTGGCCACTAGTTGGGAAGCGTTGCCTTTTAGAGTTCTCCAGAGCTTTCATCCTCACCATTTAATGGTTCCTGAATGAATTGAAAAACCAGTGCATCCAACTTGATACTTGAAAAATGGCTAGATAAATACCATGAAATTTTTGAAATTCCCATGACCAGGTGGCACTGGAGAACCTTTGGATGTCCTGTTGCTGATCATGAGTGTACCAGACAGTGCCTTGAATCACTGGGTTTCATGAAAATGGTGTAGAACAGAGATGCCAGTAAGTTGGAATTTGCTGAGTAGTGGGCCTAGAACAGTGGTGGGCAGGTGTGTGATTAAACATCTGTGTTGGTGTCATGTGGATTGGCCATTGGCTTCCAAATGGCTTTTGACTGACATGGTGCAGCCAGCAGACCCTTGCATGTAAAGGCATCTTGTTATATGGAGAGGTTTCAGGGCAATGTTCAGAATCAAGTTGCTAGGGACAAGGGGGAAGTCTATGTTGGATATAAGACTGGTTGGTGCATTCTCCTTGCAGACCCTGACCCACCACACATGACAGAACTCCCTCCAGCACTGTGTCCCAGTTGAACTACTTGTATTTCGTGAAGCAAACACCAAACTCCCATTGCAGCAGCTAGAAAGACCATGAAAAATGGAGGATGACCACATGGCTTCAGAGTCCACACAGGAAGACACTTAGCCCCCATTGGCCACAGTTTACATACAAAGAGAGAATTCTGCACTACTGCCTCATGTTCATTAAAGAATAAGAAAACATGTGCTCCAGGTTACATAGATGCAGACCCAGCTTTGATGGTCTCACTGCAAAGGAAGCTAAAGCTCCTGACTACAACATATATATCCAGTGCCCAAACTCAGAGGCAGTTTCTCATAAGTCTTCCGGTCAGCAGAGCACCATGTTTGTGAAGTGTTTACCCTGTCCCTTACTTTTGGAAACTCTTCTACCACCCCCAAAGTTGTGAACTCCTGAGCATATTCCATTCCAGATAAGTATTTATAGATTTTCTAACTCTTCTCCTCTAATTGTGTCTAACTTGGGGCGAAGGTAATGTCAAGGCATTGTTCTTGATGAGAGTGGGATGATTATTTTAGCACATATTTGCATAAACATTGGATTGATTTTCCTAATTTTCATTCGAAATACTGAATCACTCCCACTAACCCATACCCTACTAGACTCTATATTCTGACTCCTAATCCTAATATAATGGAGAAAAATAACCCAAAATGAATAGACATACAAGCATTTCAGAGGAGGCATGGTGTATAATTGGACTTGCCTTTTGCATTATGTAGAATTGGAGTTATAAATCTAGTCAATTTTTTGTTGAAATAGTTCTCCATGTGTTTTTTTAACTTTTGTTGTTTGTTGTTCAAAACATTATATAGTTCTTGATATATCATATTTCACACTTTGATTCAAGTGAGTTATGAACTCCCATTTTTATCCAGTATATAGTTTGCAAAATCATATCAGTTACGCATCCATTGATTTACATATTGCCATACTAGTGTCTGTTGTATTTTGCTGCCTTTCCTATCCTCTACTATCCCCCCTCCCCTCCCCTCCCCTCCCATCTTCTCTCTCTACCCCCTATACTGTAATTTATTTTTCCCCCTTGTATTTTTCCCTTTCCCCTCACTTCCTCTTGTCAGTAATTTTGTATAACCCTGAGGGTTTTCTTCCATTTCCATGTAATTTCCCTTCTCTCTCCCTTTCCCTCCTACCTCTCATCCCAGTTTAATGTTAATCTTCTTCTCATGCTCTTTATCCCTACTCTGTTCTTAGTTACTCTCCTTATATCAAAGAAGACATTTGGCATTTGATTTTTAGGGATTGGCTTCCTTCACTTAGCATAATCTGCTCTAATGCCATTCATTTCCCTGCAAATTCTATGATTTTGTCATTTTTTAATGCTGAGTTAAACTCCATTGTGGCCTCTGGCGTGCGTCCAGGTTTCCGTTCCTGTCTTCCTGTTTGTTAATTTCTGGCCTATTTATTGTTGTGACCAGGACCTTAGTCAATGCCTTAGTCTGTCTTTTGCATCTCTCATCTTCCCTTTGCTCCCTTTCTTTCTCTTTGTTTCTCTCATATAGTATACTTTCTCGGCTTCTCTGACTAAATCTCCCAAAGTCATATCTTGTGATCCCTCTAAGAGTTGTAACTTTCTTTTAATATCCAGGGCAGCTTGCCCAATGAAGGCCATCATGACAGATGACTTTTGATCCTCTGCCTGAGGATCAATAGGGGCTCGAGCCTTTGACTGAGGGGGAAACCTGTCCTCAGGGAAGACTTAAAAAAGCGGAGCTTGCGATTGCCTCAGCAGACACCACCGAAAGACAGATCCAGGAGGAGAGTGGGGATGACACATGGTGAGTGACCCACCATGGGACAAGCAGTTTCGTCACATGATTTGTTTTTGTCAGGCCTCAAGGAGGCCCTCAAGACATAGGGGGCACATGTTAAGAAAAAGGACTTAAAATTATTCTTTTCATACATAGGAGAATTGTGTCCATGGTTTCCCCCTGAAGGGTCCATTGATGGTAGAAAATGGCTTAGAGTAGGAGACTGTTTAAACCATTTTTTTTTGTTGTTGTTGAAGAAAAAGTCCTAGAACAAAGGTATATTAGACCTTTTGTAGACATTAATATTTTATTAGATTTTTAAACACCTAGAAAAATTTGTAAGTTTAAATTTAAAGACATTTATATTTATCTGTTTATCCAATTTAAATCGAACCATTTAAATCACGTGAATTAAAGATCTTTGGATCCACTTTGAAATAGTAAGCTTGCCTTAATTTGATTTTAATTGGAGTCAGTTGTCTTTTCTTGCATCCTGGTGTAATATTTTGTAGTTTCCCATCGAGATGACCCTGCCCCAATAGATCACAAGACCAGACTACTGGAAATTCTGAAGCTGGCCTTCCCTCCAGGGCTCCGGCATGAAGAGGCAATTCCCAAGGCCTTGGTGTGAGATTTTGGTCCAGGGAGCACTGCAGTGAACCACCGCCCTAAAACTATTAGCAAGCACATGGTGGAGGAGGCCTCCATAGGTAACTGGCGCCTATATAACATCTGATATCCGGTTAAGGGAGATCTCTTCTGATGACAGAGTGGTGTCCTGGGGAGACACACATATACTCCTGTCTGGTACAGTAACGAGAATCATTCTGTCCTCTGTTATATTCTGTAGGGAATTCCTCTGAAAGCATAGAGAGGTGCCAATGGGCACGCAGGAGCTCCTATCCCAGAGCTTTAGCAAGACGTTGCATAGTTCCTCTGTTTTTCTGTTTCTGCGCTGGTTTTCTGTTTTTTTGTGTGTTTTGTTCTGTGTTTCATATGTTTTTTTTTTTTTTTTGGTTTGTTTTAGTGTGTTTTGTTGTGTGAATTCTGTGGTAAAACTTAACTGAAAATGGGTAATAAAGCAAGTAAACTGACACCCATTTGGACTGTGTTTTAAAGAACTGTGATGAACTTTAATACCCTTTGTTAAGCAGGATGAGAGAAACCCCTAGCTGGCTGCCTGGAGCACACCCGCTGCAGAGGGCAATGCCTGCTGGGGACCTAAGAACTGAGTATCTCCCAGGTTAACACGTGAAACTCCTTAAAACCCCTTGTCCCTTCAGATCGATAGAATCACAACCATTGGGCAGAGACCCCTGTTTTTCTCCTTTGTTAGCAAAGCAGTAAATCTCCCTTTTTCTTTTTCTCAAACCCTGTCCTCATTATTAAATTGGTATTAATTGGCTTCAAAATCAGGAACCAAACTTTAAGTTACAATTTTTGGTACCCCCCACACCCCGGAACTCTTTGAGAGCTGACTACTGAAATGTTAGGAGACGGAGCGTGCTTGGGGTGGAACCGAACAACAGGAGCTAATCCTGTAAGTGAAAGGAGGGACTGAGGGACTTCCAGCAGCTGCCCAAGCCCTGTTGCTTCAGAGAATTACCTACTTCCTTCCCTGCACTGTAAGGATTTTGCCATCTCTGTTTTCTTAAAAAAGAGAAAAAGAAAAAGGGGACACTAAATACAGTAAAGTCACCATGGAGACCCTTGATTTTACATTTCAGGTTGTCCCTCTGTGAAAACATCTGGTTCCCTTGTGGGAAAATCTATGGTGCCACTGGTGTAGGAGATTTTTCTCTTATCTGCTCTGGTTTAAAGGCTTCTGTCTGTAAGCCATAGTCTGGAGCTCCTTTCAGTCTGTCTTGTGTCTTTGTTTCTGGCCCTTTAAGACATGTGCAATAATGTGTTGATATTATAAATCATTTCTTGGGAATGATCTTAGCTGAATGTGTATCTAAATGATGATGTTTTATTGTAACAATCTGGCATCTGAATGGGTTTTTGAAGCATTGCACAATCTTGCAGTTAAAAGTCGGGTTTAGGAAATTGTTTAGTTTATGATTTCAGATAATTCATGCCAGAGAACTTAAATACTTAGGATGGAAAACTAGAGAACTCTACTTCCAAGTTGGCAAGTAACTTCCCAATCATTCAGGCTTTTTTTTCACCAATTTTTAATTGGGTAGCCTGGGAAAATGTCACTGTGTCTACCAGTGCATTAATTTGGACAAGGATAGTAAATCATAGTATGGTATCTGTTGACAAAACAAGATATAAAGATGTAAAATTTTGTAAACTGTGTCTTAAACTTGTATCATAAAATTTTGTGAATTTTGTCTTAAAATTGTATTATAATTTTCAACATCTGAACCTGAAAATTATGGTTGAAATGCCTTAGGCCTGAGGTGTCTGCTCAGAATAGCAGCTTTTTCCTGCTCCTTCCAGACCTCAGGCAGGACTTATGTTGAATGGCAAATGAAAGAGGCCTGCAAGCTCAGTAGGAGAGTGATCTGAGGCCTAAAAAAAATTAAATTGTATGGTATTTACTAATTAATGGCCAGTCAATTTTTCTAGGACTCTTATTTTTTCCTTAGATTCTTTATTTTTTTTTTTTTTTTGAGCTCATGATTTTGATCCTAAAGACCTAGGATGATGTTTTTCTGACCAGTTCTATCTTTGACTAACTGTGTAGTTTTTGAAACATTGCAATGGATATTTCACCTGGAAAAGCTACAAGGCCTTTACTATTATTATGTGTGCACAATTTTGGTATGTGTTGTATGTCTATATATTCATTTGTCCGTATATCATATATATGATACACAAATTAACATTTATAAAGATCACTCATTAAAACAAAAACGCTCATAAAAACAAATTTTAAAAAGTGGATCCAAAGATCTTTAATTCAAGTGATTTAAATAGTTGAATTTAAATTGGATAAAGAGATAAAAATAAATGTCTTTAAATTTAAGCTTACAAGTTTTTCTAGGTGTTCAAAAATCTAATAAATTATTAATGTTCTAATTATTAATGGTTCTAAGACTTTTCCTTCAACAAAAAAATGGTTTACACTGTTCAATATATTTGTCTAATATATTGATAAATAAGTAAAGTAAATTTGATATGGGATTACTCATTCATGAGTACTTTTGTTAGATATCTGATTGATTTACTAAGGTCTGTATAAGTTTGTACTAATGTCTGTATAAGATTGTAATAATCAGTCATGTGTTAAAGAGACAAAAATTTCTTAAAACATAAGTTTACCCATAACATTGTGTTTATTAAGTTTTATTTTTTCTAGAGCAAGCAACCATAAAAATTAAACAACTGATTAAATAAGAACTGTTATTTTAGAGCACTGTACTGCCATTTATTTAAAAGCTAAACTTGGTTAATGTAGAAACTTCAATGTAATTGTGATGCTATTAATGTGCTCATATCTTTCAGGTATACGAATCTGTAAGGTAGAAACTTTAAAAGAGCATTATTTCAAGCTGGTGTTCTGAAGTTGTATGGTAAAAAAATATATTGGGCATTCATTTACTTCTTATCAATAAGATATGTAAAGTTGTATGTTACTTTTTACATTGGGGAACAATTTAAATGTATTTTTATGTTAATGAGAGTCTAATCTATATAAAGGTTAAAAACTTTCAGCCTTTCTTAAATTCATGTTTTAAATGTGATATCATATGGTGTTAACTAATGTTCATGTGACCTCAAATAATATATGTAATCTTTGTAAAATGATATTTAAAAAAACAAAGATCATCTTTAGAAGTAAAACACTTAAGTTTTATAAAGAGCCCTGCCTTACCTGAGATAAGGCTCTGTGTCCCATCTTACTATATGTGAGAATGACTACGAAAGCAGTAGGTCAGATATTATTTCATTTAAAGTTATGTTCAAAAGTTGTTTTTTTTTTTCTGTCAAGATTTCTAGGATCTCAAACAGGGGATATAATGTATAACTCAGCTTAAAACTTCAGGGTAGCTATTACACGAACTAAGTATTTTTACTCTTGTTAAAAAATTTTATTTTGTAATTTCCTTATAAGTGATCTAAAGATTCCTTGTTAGTGTTTTACAGAAGTGTTGCTTTAAGAACACAACATGGGTTAATTTAAGATAATAAGTCATCACCTACAAGACAGACAGAATAATACAGATCCCAGTTAATAAAAAAGATAAATAATTATAAAGTTATAGACATTAAAGCCCAGTACTCTTAATATAAGGCTGTTAAAATTTATTTGCTGGATGATTAAGATTAGGATTTATATTAAAGTTTCATGAAAAGGGACAAGAAAACCAATATTTGGCTCTTGCCCTCTGAGTCAGTCTGAATCCAGGGAACAAGGGACTTCTCAAAGACCTTTGCAACTCTGGGCCTCATATCTTCCCAATTAGGGAGATTAATGAGACCCCTGGAGAACAGAAAGCCAATCAGTGCATTTGCTAAGAAGAGGAGAGTCATCAGAGAAGGGAGACATCCCTGATGCTTCCAAGGGTAGCCACATGGTCAAGCAAGACCTGGACCCACCTAGCGCAAATGGCACTAGCAGAACTGAGAAGCTGCTCTCAAGTTTCCCCAGGAATGACTCCCATAAAAGCTCAGCTGACTGTTAACAATAGATAGAAACAAAAGTCAGTTTGACTGTTTCATGATAAACACTTAGGAAAGACAGTTAAAACCAAAATACAGCCATTCCTGGGCATTTTAAATAATAATATTAATAATAATAATAATAATTTTTTATACACATTATGTTAGCCTCCCAAAATAAGTAAGACTGGAGGCTACAAAGAAGGATTCCCAGAAAGGAATGCCTGATAACTATAAAAAGAGACTATCAAGAGGAGCTGCCAGAGGCAGAAATTTTTAGTTTAAGGCCTACAGATATTCCTAACCTACAGAGGTAGGCTTGGTGTTTGCTAGTACGATTATCCAGCCCTGAGTAACAGAATTAAAGGTTTCTCTATTACACACAGAGGTCATACTAGTAAAATGATTTTGCAAGATCAGATGATATTAAATCATTAAACTGTATCTTATGGAGAGGGATAACTGTAACACTAAATGTTAAATATTAAGTTGACAGTCCTGATAACTGGGAATATTAAAGCCTGCTGAGGGAACTTCTATACAGTGACATGTTCCAGCTGCTGCAACATTTTTTCAGTACTCATGGTTCTTGTTTCTCACACAGAAGAACCCATCCCCAGATGAATTTACAACCTGTTCTTCCCCAACCAGAGTTCAAAACGAACTGATTTCTAAAAGGCAACTCATGTTCCTCAACTGACTTCTAAAAAGCAACTCATGTCCCTTATACTGTGCCCACTCACGTCACTCTCTCTCAGCTCAGAAGAAGCCAAAATGAGTGACGCCTCTCGTCTTACAACTATGGAGCCAAAAATAAATAGAATATCAATATAAGTAATTAATTAAGTCAGGTAAAACCAGGAATCCAATTTTGGGTGAGTTCTAAAAATTTGGAGACTGTTACCTGAGGGATTAAAATTCCCTCATTGCTCTTTCCCTACCCTATCAAAAATTTGGAAGGGACACATTAAAAAAGGGGGAATGATTTGCATTTCTCTGACTGCTAGAGATGGTGAGCATTTTTTCATATACTTGTTGATTGATTGTATGTCCTCCTCTGAGAAATTTCTGTTCAGGTCCTTGGCCCATTTGTTGATTGGGTTATTCGTTATCTCATTGTCTAATTTTTTTAGTTCTTTGTATATTCTGAATATTAGCGCTCTGTCTGAAGTGTGAGGAGTAAAGATTTGTTCCCAGGACGTAGGCTCCCTATTTACCTCTCTTATTGTTTCTTTTGCTGAGAAAAAACTTTTTAGTTTGAGTAAGTCCCTTTTGTTGATTCTAGTTATTAACTGTTGTGCTATGGGTGTCCTATTGAGGAATTTGGAGCCCGACCCCACAGTATGTAGATCATAGCCAACTTTTTCTTCTATCAAATGCCATGTCTCTGATTTGATATCAAGTTCCTTGATCCACTTTGAGTTAACTTTTGTGCATGGCGAGAGTAAGGGATTCAGTTTCATTTTGTTGCAAATCTCACTCCAGTAAGATTGGCAGCCATTAGGAAGTCAAACAGCAACAAGTGCTGGCGAGGATGTGGGGAAAAGGGTACTCTTGTACATTGCTGGTGGGACTGAAAATTGGTGCGGCCAATTTGGAAAGCAGTATGGAGATTTCTTGGAAAGCTCGGAATGGAACCACCATTTGATCCATCTATTCCCCTACTCGGTCTATTCCCTAAAGACCTAAAAAGAGCACACAATAGGGACACTGCTACATCCATGTTCATAGCAGCACAATTCACAATAGCAAGACTGTGGAACCAACCTAGATGCCCTTCAATAGACGAATGGATAAAAAAAATGTGGCATTTATACACAATGGAGTATTACTCTGCATTAAGAAATGACAAAATCATAGAATTTGGAGGGAAATGGATGGCATTAGAGCAGATTATGCTAAGTGAAGCTAGCCAATCCCTTAAAAACAAATGCCAAATGTCTTCTTTGATATAAGGAGAGTAACTAAGAACAGAGTAGGGACGAAGAGCATGAGAAGAAGATTAACATTAAACAGGGATGAGAGGTGAAAGGGAAAGGGAGAGAGAAGGGAAATTGCATGTAAATGGAAGGAGACCCTCAGGGGTATACAAAATTACATAAAAGAGGAAGTGAGGGGAAAGGAGAAAAATTTAAGGGGGAGAAATGAACTACAGTAGAGGGGGTAGAGAGAGAAGAGGGGAGGGGAGGGGGGAGGGGGGATAGTAGAGGATAGGAAAGGCAGCAGAATACAACAGACACGATAATGGCAATATGTAAATCAATGGTTCTGCAACTGATGTGATTTTGCAATCTGTATATGGGGTAAAAATGGGAGCTCATATCCCACTTGAATCAAAGTGTGAAATATGATATATCAAGAACTATGTAATGTTTTGAACAACCTACAATAAAAATTAATTTAAAAAATATTAAAAAGCAAAAAAAAAAATGGGGGGGGAATGATAAACCCAACCTGATCATTTATTAAAATTGGGAGCCATCTTGCCACAAAGTCATGAAAAGATAATTTTGCTTTCCTATAAATTACTGCAAATTCTGAATCTGCTTGGAATGCCTGTCCGTGCCTTGAACTCACCCATGCCTGGCTCTCTGACCAGATAGCAGCCCTCTCTGAAAATTTAGTGACACCTCATAAATATTGGCCTTCTCTGGCCAGACAACGACGCTCGTGAGTCTTTAATGGTCCTCATAAATTCTGATGATGGGGCCAGCAAAAAAAAAAAAAAATTGTAAACTAGCAATAGCGTGATGCTTCTCCGAGTTCTGTTATCTGTAACCCCCCTTTTGTGTAACTTACTGGACTATAAAGCTGGGCTGTAGGAAAGGTGGGGTTGCTGTCTTGTTTCTGCCATTTTGAGAGGGATAGGCAGCTCAGCCAGTGGAAAAATAATAAGCTTGCTTTAATTTGATTTTAATTGGAGTCAGTGGTCTTTTCTCCTGTCCTGGTCAAACAGGTAAACACTCCACAAACATGGAGCTCTGCCGGCCTAAAACTTATTGAGAAACTCTCCCTGACCTTGGGCACTTGAAATATATGTTGTTGTCAGGAGCTTTAGCTTCTTTGTAGTGAGACCATCAGAGCTGGGTCTGCATCTATGTGACCTGGAGGACATGGTTTCTTATTTTCCAATGAACATGAGGCAGGAGTGCAGAATTCTCTCTTTGTAGGGAAACTGTTGTCACTGAAGGCTAAGTGTCTCCCCATGTGGTATGTGAAGCCATTTGCGCATCTTCCACATTTCATGGTGTTTCTTGCTGCTGCACTGGGGGTTTAGTATTTGCTTCATGAAATACAAGGAGATCAACAGGGACTCAGTGCTGGAGGGATTTCTCACACGTGTGGTGGGTCAGGGTCTCCAGGAGAATCCACCAATGAGGCTTATATCCCACATAGCTTGCCCCCTCAACCATTGCAACCTGATTCTGAACACGGCCCTGAAACCTCTAAATATAACAAGATGCCTTTATATGAAGAGATCAGACATATAGGGATTACTGGCTGCACCATGTCTGCCACAAGACATTTGGAAGTCAATGGCAGATCCAAATGGCCCCACCAGAGATATTTTATGACACAACTGCACACCACAGCTCTGGGTCACTACTCAGCAGGCGCCAACATACAGGATTCTTTCTTCTACACCATTTTCATGAAACCCAGTCAATCAAGGCACTCTCTGGTACACTCATGATCAGCAACTGGACATCCAAATGTTCTTCAGTGCCACTTGGTCATAAGAATTTCAAAAATTTCATGGTATTTATCTAGCCATTTTTCAAGGATGAAGTTGGATGCACTGTGAGTTTCAATTCTTTCAGGAACCATTAAATGGTGAGGAATTTCATTTCAATTAAAGCTCTGGAGGACTCTCACAGGCAAGGCTTCCCATGGAGTGGCCAAAAGGTCACATGAAGCCAGGCCCATTGAGGTCTACAATGCTAGGTCCATGTGTGTTTTGAATCTCAACTATGGTTGCCAAGTCTTTCAGAATAAAATCATGTGATATCGTAGCTGAGATTCCCAGTGTTCTGTGGAGAGCCACCTGGGCCTATATCTCAGTTTCCAATGGGGACTCTCGTGTGTGGCCTCCTGAAATCCCAACACAATTCATGGCAATTCTTCTCTGAGGTCAGGTCCAGAACGCAGTCTCTAAGGGGAATCACACCAAAGTTCAAGCCATGGTGGACACAGTTATGTCTTCCAACTGCCACACAAATGACCACAATTAAAACCAAAACACTTTCACATAGCCCTCGTCTTCTTCCATGTAGACACTCATCAAATCCTCTGGCTGGACGTTTCCAAAAGGGGTGAAGTCCAAGACCCTGTCCAAAATATGCTCCCTCGCCCCTATGTTGCCTAAGGTCAGTGTGGCCTAAACACCTTTCCTGTGAACCAGGAGTGATCAAATAGGCCTGACCTTATTACTGCTCCACTTCTCCAATTTGAGGCCTACTGACTGCCAGGTATAAATTCTTTATATGAATGGGAGTCATGAAAAAACCCAAGCATCTATGGTCTAGCCTTTGCAGGCCAGGATGGAGGTCAGGAACCTTACAGAAGATGGCGAGAGACTTCATACACAATGACTGCTATTTTGACCATTTTGTATTTGTAGCACACATGGATTCTTACCTTAGATCCATCAGGTGTTAAGAATCTAAGCAGCAGCCTCACACAGGTTCACAAGGCTGATTCAGACACATCCCTTTTGGAAGCAATTAAGCAAAGAGCCACAGGTGATGCCCATTCATTTCCATTTGAAAACTGTTTTATTAAGGCTTCACAAAGGGGTGGCCTGAGGCAAAGACCTTCCTGACATTCAGGGCAATGAAGCAATAGGTAAGCAAATGGCCCAAAGCAAGGATTCTCCACTGAGACTTTACTGGTCACATTGATATTTGAGTTTTCTGAGATCCTCCCATTCCCTTCAGTTATCATGTACATGGCCATGTCACAGTGCTTGGAGGTGGTACATATCTTGGACACAAAACCATGAGCCAATTCTTGAGAGTGGCCAGAATTCAGGAAGAAAACAGAAACGTAGTAAGATAGTAGGTGTTGCCCATCCATAAGGCAAGTCACAGTCCATGCGTTAATTGGGCAGGATGAATGCTAGGAAGCTTTCTACAAGACAGGAAACATCCATTGATGCATTTTCTTTTCTAATGTCTACAACCACGGACACAGTGGGAGAAACAGACATAGAAACACTCGCCTTGTCAAACAATTTACTAGAAAAAGTCCATTCCAATCCAAACAAACCACCTTTCCTACCTATTCTCAGAACATGAGACAAAACCACACACTCACACCCACACCCACAAAGGCACCTCCTTCCCCCAAGTAGGTTTGTAACTATCCAGAGTGTCCTTTGACTGGTGGGTCATACTATGTTCCCCTGATATGGCCTATCCATTCTCAGATCTGGTCTCCTTGGCCAACTCTGTGACGTTGTCAGGAGCATGTGGAGAGCCAATACCTACTTTCTCAGGAAAGGTCCCTGGCATGTGGCCATCCTCACATCAGTAGGTACCAAGAAAGACTGATTCTGTCCTTAGTAACACCAAACAAGTGAGCCCACTGGGACTGGGACTTGGATTGGCTCTCAGTGCCTGGCTTCCTGGATCCCAAGTTTAAAGTGTTCCATCACCAAGGAAGTGAGGTAGGTTACTTCCTTCAGGAATTTAATGAGGTCACTGCCTTGGCAAACACATTGTCCTAACAGTTGCTTCCAATGGTTCCATGAGATGGAGGCTGCCCCTACTTCCTGTGACATTTTCACAAGTTAGAATGATATATAAATCAAAGGCACCAAGAAACAGCGCTCCACAAAGGCCTGGTTTGGTCCGTCTCCTGTACATTAAGAGAGAGGCTGATTCAGCCACATCCCTTCATCCTGACCAGGTTTTTTGGCAATGGAAGATGACTTTTGCTCTCTCAGGTCCTTCATAGCTGCCTACATCTTCTTCAGGGATCATTTCTGCATGGACCTTTGAGGTTCTCAGCAAGTGGAAGATCCCCTACATCCCTATATTTTAAGGCCAACTCTGTCCCTGCTCTTCTCTAAATTTAGATTGAGAGATCACTGTGTGGTTACGGTTAATAACAGTTTCGATTTGGGTTAGGAATCATTCTGCAGGATGAATAATGGTATTGGGAATCTGTGATATTTATAAGAATATAGACGTGAGTTAAAATTATGGAAACAGAAATCTAGGTAAGATTTGCATCCCAGAAGGGCATTGAGACCTTCATTGGGATACTTAGCAATGTTATACTTTCTGCACAAATGTCTCAGATAAATCCATACACAATGGCATAGGACGTTGTACCTTGGATGATTGAATGTCGAAGAGAACCTCCAGTCAAAAAGGGATAGTCGGTGGAATTAGGAAGATAGTCAGTAGGTTTAGAAAGAAGGGTGAGAATAAGATTTGGAAAAAAGTTCTTTACCAATAGGGTTTCGGTTAGAGAGTGAATATTAATGTCAGCCCATGTTAAGTGTCAGTCACAATAATGAATTTGGGAAAATATGTAGGAAAGGAGGTATCAATAGAGACCTTAGGAAATCAGGCAAATTATTAAGTGAGTCATAGGATTAGGCATTTTCAACAGGGTTGAGGTTGAATATATAACCTTAGGAAGAAAGAAATATGTAGTCACCAATAGAATTGACATTTGAGAGCATTAGGCAACCTGGACATGAATGTTTTTAGTAATTCATGCTCACTTTCCATTTAGGCTTTGTTGAAAATAAATAAAATAGGTACTTGTCTCTTCCTGTTTTTCTGTATGCTTAAGAAAACACTCTTGAAATCTTGAAAACTTTTTGCTAATCTTGTTCCCAGAATGTGCTGTCCCCAACTGCCAAACTGCAGAATGTACACCCTCACCCGTTTACATGCAAACCGCCCACTTGCCCTGACCCATCAATAAACTTCCCTCCCTGCCCTCTTCAAGAAAAGTATATAAGCTCTGCTTAAGCTGTTCTCAGTGCTCTCTGCTCTATTCAAGTGAGGTCTGAGCCCCAGAATTTTGGGTGCTTTGCTGTTGCATGAGACAGTGTCTTGGTGGTCTCTTCCTCCAATGGTCGCCTGACCATTACATCTGAGGGCCCCAGCGAGTTCCAGCAGCGTTGGACGAAAGACCCCCAATAGGCTCATCTCAGGTTAAGTAAGGCGCCACTTTCTTGTTTCAGGTTTCAGGTTAGGGATGGGCAAAATGGCTATTGGTGATGAGCATGAGCTCTCTCTGACGGTGGCTGACAGAAGTGTCACAGAGCCACAGGCCACGTCTCTGGGGGACGCCCCAGAGAACTCGGGAAACCGAGTAACAATAGTCTCCTAAACTCAGTGATATTTTGTTTTGGATTCGGTATTGTCAGCCCATCAGGTTTTCCTGGCTACTCAGTCCTGTTCTCAGTATTGGACGTCCATTGCCTGTCTTTATTGTCTTGTCTTGTCTGTGTCGTGTGTCATTGCTTTCACTATTTGTGTATCTTTCATATGGGACAGAACACTTCAATGCCTCTGTCCCTGAAACTTGATCACTGGACCAAAGTCTGCTTAAAGGCTCAGAATCTTCTTTTTTTCAGTAAAACGTCAGATCTGGAAGACTCTATGTGTCTCAGAATGACCCACCTTTGGAGTCGGATGGCCCCCAGAAGGATCTTTCTACTTCACACTAATTCAAAAACTCAGAGATATTGTCTTTCAGCCGGGGCCACATAGCCATCCAGATCAACAGCAATATATCTTTAGTTTGCAGGACCTCTGCAAATCTCCTCTTCCATGGTTGAAGCCTTTCCTTGTCCCTGTCCCCGCTCCTACTGGTTCTCCCACTTTTCTATCTCTCAAACCCTCTGCTCCCCCTCCTCCACCCTCTGTTGTCCCTGAGTCTCAAGACTCTACTGGACTCTCTTCCCCCTCCTTATGCCCTGCCCTTGTCCTCCAACCCCAAACACCCTCGAAGTGATTCCCCTGCTGCTGACTCAGACTCTCCACCATTGGAGGAATATAGGCCAGCCCAGCGCCCTCCAGGTGACTACCCCACGGCACACACAGCCCCTCCTTCCTTGGAGGTAGCTGGCCCGGCCAAAAGAACACAAAGTACTCGCTGGGGGGCTTAAAATTTGAAGTGGATACAGGGTAAGTATACTCAGCCCTTAAGGCCCCATTGGGCCATCTATCAAACAAAAAGGACTCTAGTTCAAGGGGCTAATGGGAGTAAATATGGGGCTTAGACAACTAAGAGGACCATGGACCTGGGGAAAGAAAAAATCCATCACTCGTTCCTAGTAATCCCAGAATGCCCGACCCCATTGATGGGCACACATCTGCTCAAAAAGCTCCAGGCCAGAATAACTTTTAACCCTGAAGGCCCCCAAGTGAAATTTCTAAATTTTTCAGTAAAAACTCCTATAGTCACGGCTTTTACTATGTCAGTAGAAGATGAACATCAACTTGTCAAACCCCCCAAGACTGATCAAACAGGCAAGCTACCCCGGAAATGGATAACAGATTACGCAGATGCCTAGGAAAAAACTGCTGGGTTACACGTAGCCGTGAAACATCCTCCAATAACAGTGGAGTTAAAAACTTCAGCCCCCCCATCAATGTCAAAAAATATCCTCTGAGCAAAAAAGCTAAAGATGGGATAAGGCCCCATATTCAGAAATATCTGGCCTTAAGGGTCCTAAGGCCCTGTCATTTGAACTGGAACACTGCCCTGTTACCAGTATAAAAATCCAGGAACCGGGGACTATCGCACCGTTCAAGACCAAAGAGAGATCTACAACAGAGTGCAGGACATTCACCCCACAGTACATAATCTGTACAATCTGCTTAGCACTCTGAACCATGAGCGGAAATGGTATACTGTTCTGGACTTAAAAGATGCTTTCTTTTGCTTGCCTCTGCATAAAGATAGTCAGTTGCTATTTGATTTCGAGTGGGTAGACCCAGAAACCGGGACGTCTGGTCAACTAACATGGACTAGACTCCCACAGGGGTTCAAAAACTCCCCCACTCTCTTTGATGAAGCCCTCCACAGAGACCCCAACAACTTCAGAACTATGCACCCTGACGTCACCCTGCTTCAATATGTCGATGACCTGCAACTGGCAGCCAACACCAAGAAAAACTGTGAGTCTGGAACCCAATTATCATTATACGAGCTTGCTCAACTCTGGTATAGTGCTTCTGCCAAAAAAGCCCAAATTTGCCAGCAAGAAGTAATCTTCCTGGACTATTCCCTTAGGGGCAGTAAGCGATGGCTCACTGAGACCAGAAAACAATCCATTGAGCAGATACCACCCCCATCTAACAGCAGACAACTCAGAGAGTTTCTTGGGACTGCTGGCTTATGTAGCTTATGGATACCTGGGTTTGCGTCCTTATCTGCTCCTTTATACCCGCTGTTAAAGAGAGATGCCCAATTCTAATGGACCCCTGAGCACCAGCAAGCTTTTGATAACATCTAAGGACACTGACACTGAAACCCTCAACTTCACTGAGCCCAGCTTGCATTTTCAGAAAGCCCTAAACTAAGTTAAAAATGTACATCAACTCACTCACCTTGGTTCAAAGAAACTGCAGGCATTCCTGAAGGATCAAGAACAGAGTTTTCCACTAACCGACTCAGAGCGAAAGAAATAACTGAACGGGTAACAAAAGCCTGCCGGGTCTGTCAATTGGTTAATGCTTACCCTTCCAACTTTCCTGCAGGAAAGCACCTACAAGAAACCAGACCAGGACAATTCTTGGAAGTGGACATTACTGAAATTAAGCCAGGAAGTTATGGACTTAAATATCTCCTAGTCTTTGTAGGTACATTTTCAGGATGAATTAATTGAAGCCTTCCCCCCACACACACACACAAAAAAAAAAAACAACAACAACAACAAAATAAATGGCACAAATTGTGGTCAAGAAGATCCTGAAAGATATTTTTCTAAGATACGGACTGGCTAAGGCAATAGGGTCTGATAATGGACTGGCGTTAATTGCCCTGATAAGTCAGGGATTAGTCAGGACCCTGGGGATTAATTGGAAATTACATTGTGCTTATAGACCCCAGAGCTCAGTACAGGTAAAAAAAAAATAATAGAACCATTAAAGAGAATTAACAAAATCAAGCTTAGAGATCGGCATAAAAGATCGATCTATTCTCCTGCTTTATGCACTGTTTCATGCAAGAAATACTCATACTCCTCTGTTTCCTTGTGTAACCTCACCCCCTATGAAATTCTCTATGGTCCCTCCTCCAGTAAGGGACCTAACCCAAACTCTAAGACCTAACGATCTATTCCACACCCCCTTGCTTGACAGACTTAAAGCTCTTGAAAGAAATCAGCAATATCTGTGGAAACATCTGGCCACTGCCGACCAACCTGGGGACGAGGGGACTCCATATCGATACCAAGTAGGAGACTTCATCTACATTAGACGACATCAGGTGTCATCCCTGGAACCCCACTGGAAAGGACCATATAAGGTGCTACATATAACACCTACAGTGGTAAATGTAGACGGAATCACTTCATGGATCCATGTCTCTCATCTCTGGCCTGCGCCCTGTCCAAAATCTGACTGGAAACTGGAAAAGACTGGTAACACTTTCAAAGTGCGTATTCGCCATGTGGATAAGGCTACAGACTCTCCCCTTGGCCAAGAGTAGTCCTAACCCTCATCAGCCTGTTCAGCAGTAATGGCTGATCACAAATCCTACTGTACAAGAAGTATGGTCTATCTTGCATACAGCCCCTTTAGGGACATGGTGGCCATCTCTCCACCCAGACATTTGTCAGCTGGCTATAGGTCTTTCCTATTGGGATATCCCTGATGAAGGGGATCCAACTAAAATTCCAATAAATCCTTTCCGTATCATAGGTAATAGAAACAAACATTATGGATGTAGGGACACGAGAGCCAGATGCAGGTTGGCTAGCCTAGATTACTATGTTTGCCCAGCGGACTATCAAAGCCACAAACAGACATGGCTGTGTGGGGGAAATGCCGACTTCTTCTGTAAGTCATGGGAATGTGAGCATACAGGGGTGCCTGGTGGAACCCAAACTCCTCATCAAATTCAATACACAGCATTGGCCATATTACCAATTACACAACCAATACCGATGGCCCCCAGAGGGGTCTCTAGATCCTAAAATTCTCCGTGACCTTTTTAACTTCGGCAAGTGCACAAAGGGTGGAAGGAAATTCCCCTAAGTGGAGGCATTTTCCCTCCTTCGCTCACATCCTGAACTATGCTTATCCAATAGATCCTCACCCTCAGCTTTCTGCTCCAGACTCTCTGCTGCCACTCCCACCTCAGCAACCTGATTTCTTCCCTCCAATTACTAGATCAAAAACCCAAACCGCCGGTTCTCAGATTATTGCCCCCTTGCTGAGGTAGCAGGTACTGAGGTACCCATCCACCCACTCACTACTCTCTTCTCCTGTCAGTGCCCGCACCAGGTCCCACCAGGTCCTCTTACCAGCTAACCCAAAGCTCAAACCAGCTAAGGAGAGCCCTCAGACCCCTATCCAAGATGTAATGAAAATGGCCTTTAAAGTTGCTCTGTCATCACTGAAAACAGGTTACTAAGAATTTAAAGTCCCTCACAGGCTTTTTGGGATACAAACTCCCATCTTCCCCTCTGCTCTATCTGTTCTACTGCTCAAGTTTTGTTGCCTGGAAAATTCCAAACCCCTTTCCCATTATTCTTTTACATGTCTCCTTCCTCATGCTCAGACCCAAGGTGCTGCTCTCAGACCCGCCTTCCCTGTCTTCCCCGTCTATACCAGGCCCACAGAAAAGTCTTAAATGACCTTCTCCAGCAGTCTTCACCATGGCTGACTTTAGGACTTTCAGCCAAAGAGTCCCTATAAAAGAGTTCAATGTAGATAAACTTCCCCTTTTCGTGTTTCCCTGTTCTATTTGGCCACTGGCTGGAAAAATCAGCACTCCTAAGCTAGACTCCCCCTTACTAGTTTTTCACAAAACATGTGAACAAGGCCTCTGGCCTTGAGCTGGGGCTTCACAGACATGGTTACATTTCTAAGATAAATAAGTTACCAAATGAGCTCCATTGTTACAGCTGGCAGTGAGAAAAAAAAAAAGAGAAGAAAAAAGCTCTCCCACTCCAGGTGTCCTTAAAATGTTAACTTGCCCAGAACAGATGAAAAAAACAATAGAAACGAAAACTTCTTTTTGTGAACTTATGCAGACTGTGAACTTCTGAGCCCCTTCCCTTACATGTTGGGTACAAAATTCGGAAACTACCTAAATTTGGAGATCAGGTGACTAATTGATTACAACAGAAGCAATGCCCTCTAAATCCGTTGCAACCAAATAGGTATGTTTCGCTGTCTTCGGTGCTATCTTAGGTGCCTTGAATTGTCCGTCCTTACAACAGTATAATTCTATATACTTAAACATTGTTTATGTTTTCATAAAATGGTCAACAGATGTGATTAATTATGTAATGTTCAGATGTTTCCCAGAGTGCTCTATCATGAGGCAGGTTAATTTAAATATCAAATACGGGGGCATACAACCCGGTTCCTCTGGGAACCTGTATCCCTCACTTTAGCCATCCTATTAGGAAAAGGAGCTGCTGCAGGTGTGGGCACAGGAATCACTGTCCTAGTCCATGTGACACAACAAATGACCCGATGAGAAGCAGCAATAGACCAAAATTTAAAGATATTAAAAACCTCCATCACAGTTTTATAGGAATCTTTAACCTCTCTCTCTGAAATTGTTTTACAGAACATGCGAGGGTTGGACCTCCTCTTCGTGAGAGAAGGGGGCTTTTGTGCTGCATTGAGGGAAAAAGTTGATTTTATGCCGACCATACTGGAGTTGTAAAAAAATCTATGAGTAAATTAAGAAGACGCCTAGAAGAGCATCAACAAGAGAGAGATGCACAAAAAGGGTGGTTTGAGTCTTTGTTCACACAGTCCCCCTGGTTAACTACGCTTTTATCAGCCCTGGCCAGTCCATTAATAATCCTCATTTCATTGCTAATTGTAGGACCCTGTTTGCTCAACCATCTAGTTTCCTTTCTACAAGCTTAAATTGGATAAGTTAAACTTATGGTAATCAGACAACAATATACCTCACTAGAAGACATAAAATGTGAGACCCCGCAATGCTCATTTTTATGATTAAAATTAACCAGAATAAGAAGTGGGGAATGAAAGGTTAATAAAATATGTACTTTTAACTTCTTGTTTTTCTGTATGCTTAACAAAATACTGATGAAATCTTGAAAACTGTTTGCTAATCTTGTTCCCAGAATGTGCTGTCCCCAATTGCCAAACTGTTGAATGTACTCCCTCTCCCATTGGCATGCAAACCACTCACTCGACCTGACCCATCAATAAATTTCCCTCCCTGCTCTCACCACGTAAATTGCATAAGCTCTGCTTAAGCTGTTCTTAGGGCTCTCTTCTCTATTCAAGTGAGCTCTGAGCCCCAGCATGCTGGACCCCCAATAAACCCTTTGCTGTTGCATGAGACAGTCTCTTCGTGGTCTCTTTTCCGACGCTCGCCCGACTTTACATTGGTACAATCATAAGTGTGAACATTCCTATGTGTGTCCAGAATATTACTATAATAAATAATATATGTAGATCAGGTAATAGGAGTTTTTCTTCCACCATTTATGGGAGCAATATTTTGAAGATATATGAATTAGTATTTTGGGTAGAAATAGGTGTACCATTTGTCTATGAATATAGAGATAATGCATGAATAGACAATACTGTGAATTAATAATATTACTGGTTCCAACTTTAAATAATGGATTGAATTGATATCTGAAAATATACAGAAAACCTTATATTGATATACTACATTTAATCCTACCCATTATACATCTGAATGAAATATTAGGGTTATGGATTTTCATGAAGAGTGTTTGAGTTTTGCTTCAAAAGTGATTATGGAAATTGAAAATAATGTGTTTGGAAAGAAGTCTCATGAAAAGACCAGTCCAGAAACCTGGAGGTATGCATGTGTTCTGAAGCAGAAAGTGATTTAAAGTGAAACAAACGCCTATATATTTGCTAACTTGTGGATGATAAATACATACGATGATGTGCAGAAATTGAAGAAATAGTAATGTACCAGTGTTGAATAAAAATGAACATTAAAATACACATCATGTCCCATAGGAATCTACTTGAATTGATGTTAAACTGCGTCCGTTAATGTAGAAATATTAGAATTTGTATGCACCATTCACTGAAGTTAGTTTTCAGTACTAGGAAACAAATATGTATTTCAGGTAGATGAGTATTTCTGAGAATAATCTTGTGAAAAGTTGATTATAAATCCACATACATGAACATGAATGAATTCAGGGAGTGTATAATAAGACTCATACATTTCATATTTTGAAAAATCTGGAGAGTATATATATATGTATGTATATATATATATATATATATATATATATATATATATATATATATATATATACACACACACACACACACACTCACACAAACTGAGACTATAAAAATAGCAATATATATGCCAATTGAAATTCACCATGAAATATACATCATCCACAGATTCAAAAATATTCATGTTACTGAAGATAGATTTATGTATAATGTTGTTTAACTAGGAAGTTTACCCATACATTGAATTTTCAGTTCCAACAGAATTTAGGAGGAGTAATCTCTTCTCACATTTTGTATCTGCCAAGTCAGCCACCTCACAAGAATGTACGTGTGATACCAGGTAGGATTCTATATGTGCATATAAAAATACATGTGCTGAGTAGGCTACAGAGAGAGGGAGACAGGAATTCACATATTTGTTAACTTTAAAAACACATGGATAACTATTTCAACAGAAAATTGACTAGATTTATAACACATACCCTTTTTTATGCAAAAGGCAAGTCCAACTATACACCATGCCTCCTCTGAACTGCTTGGATTTCTATTCTGTTTGGGTTATTTTTCTCCATCATATTAGGAGTAGTAGTCAGAGTCCAGTAGGTTATGAGTTAGTGTCAGGGATCAGTATTTCAAATGGAAAATAGAATAATGAATCAAATGTGTATGCAAATATATGCTACACAAAAATCTTCCCACTCTCATCCAGAACAAATCCTTGACATTACCTTCGCCTGAAGTAAGTCACAATTAGAATAGAAGAGTTAGAAAATCTGTGAATACATATCTTGAGTGGAAAATGCTCAGAGTTCAGAACCTTGGAGGTGGTAGAGGAGTTTCCAAAAGTAAGGGACATGGTAAACACTCCTCTAACATGGAGGTCTGCTGGCGTAAAGACATCTTGAGAAACTGCCTCTGAGGTTGGGCACTTGAAACATACGTTATTTTCAGGAGCTTTAGCTTCCTTTGTAGTGAGACAATAAAATCTGGGTCTGCATCTATGTGACCTGGAGGATATGGTTTCTTATTTTCCAGTGAACATGAGGCAGCAGTGCTGAATTCACTCTTTGTAGGTAAACAGTGGCCACTGGGGTCTAATTGTCTCCCCATGTGGACTGTGGAGCCATTTGGTCATGCTCCACTTTTCGTGGTGTTTCCTGCTGTTGCACTGGGAGTTTGGTATTTGCTTCACAAAATACAAGAAGTTCAACAGGGACACAGTGCTGGAGGGAGTTCTGTCACGTGTTGTGGGTCAGGGTCTGCAGGAGAATGCAACAACCAGGCTTCTTTCCCACATACTTTGCCCCCTTGTCCATAGCAACATGATTCTGAACATGGCCCTGAATCCTCTCCATATAAAAACATGCTTTTACATATTCGGGTCTCCTGGCTGCACCATGTTAGTCACAAAAAATTTGGAAGCCAATGAGAAATCCACATGGCCATAACACAGATGTATTATCACACAACTGCAGACCACTTCTCTAGGCCCAATACTCTGCAGGCTCTAACTTGCTTGCCCCCATGTCCATAGCAACTTGATTCTGAACATGGCCCTGAAATCTTTCAATATAAAAACATGCTTTTACATATACAGGTCTCCTGGCTGCACCATGGCAGTCACAATGAATTTGGAAGCCAATGGCAGAACCACATGGTCACAACACAGATGTATTATCACAAAACTGCACACCATTTCTCTAGGCCAACAACTCTGCAGGCTATAACTCAATGGCATCTCTGTTCTACACCATTTTCATGAAACCCAGTGAATTAAGGCAGGGTCTGGTACACTCAAGATCAGCAACAGGACATCCAAAGGTTCTCCAGTGCCACCTGGTCATGGGAATTTTAAAAATTTCATGGTATTTATCTGGCCATTTTTCAAGGATGAAGTTGGAGGCACTGTGGGTTTCAATTCATTCAGGAACCATTAAATGTTGAGGAAGTTCATTTCAAAGAAAGCTCTGGAGAACTCTCACAGGCAAGGCTTCCAAAAGAGTGGCCAAAAGGTCACATGAAGCCAGGCGCAGTGAGGTCTCCAATGTGAGGTCCATGTGTGTTTTGACTCAAAACTATCCCTGCCAAGTCTTTCAGAATAAAATCATGTGATATACTGGCTGAGATTCCCAGTACTCTTTGGAAAACCACCCTGGGCCTAGATCTCAGTTTCCAAGGGTGACTTTCATGCGTGGCCTCCTAATATCCCAACACTTTTCATGGCAATACTTCTCTGAGGTCAATTCCAGAACGCAGTCTCTAAGGGGAATCAAACCAGAGTTCAAGCTCAGGTTGACCCAGTCATCTCTTCACACCGCCAATCAAATGAACACAATTAAAAACAAAACACTATCACATGGCCCCATCTTCTTCCTTATAGACACTCATCATAACCACTGGTTGGAGCTTTCCATGAGGGGCACATTCCAAAAGAGTGTCCAAAATAAGCTCCCTTGCCCCTCATTTGGCTCAAGTCAGGGTGGGAAGGACACCCTTCCTGTGAACCAGGAGTGATCAAATAGGCCTGTCATTAATACTGCTCCGCTTTTCAAATTTGAGGCCTTCTGACTGTGGGGTTTAGATTCTTTATGTGAACTGGAGTCATGAGAAAAGACAAGCACCTCTGCAGAGATTTGAAGAACTCATTTGACCAAAAGGATCGCTATTCTCACTTGATTGATTTCAGGAACCTACAGAGAAAGGCAATAGAATTCATTCACAATGACTGAAATTTTTTGCGAATTTGGTTTTGGTTTCACACATGGGATCTTTCTTTAGATCCATCAGGTGCTGAGAATCTAAGCCACAGCCTCACACAGGGTAGAGAGCCTGATTCAGACACATCCCTTTCCGAAGCAATTTAGCAAGAGCCACAGGTGATGCCCATTCATTTCCATTTGAAAACTGTTTTCTTCAGGCTTCACAAAGGGGTAGCCTGAGCCCAACATCTTCCTGACATTCAGGGCAACAGAACAATAGGTAAGCAAAAGGCCCAAAGCATGGTATCTCCACTGAGATTTTTCTGGTCACACTCATATCTGAGTTTTCTGAGATACTGGCCATTCCCTTCAGGTATCCAGTACATGGACATGTCAAAGACCTTGGAGTTGGTACATATCTTGGACACAAAACAATGAGACTATTCTGGAGAGTTGCCAGAATTCAGGAAGAAAACAGGGACTTAGGAAGGTAGTAGGTTTTGCCAATCCATACGGCAAGCTGCAGTCCATTCATAAATTGGGCAGGATGAATGCTGGGAATCTTTTTACTACACAGGACACATCCATTGTTGCATTGTCTTTTCTCATGTCTACAACCACGAACACAGTGGGATACACAGACATGGAAACACTCACCTTGTCAAATGACTTACTAGAAATAGTTCACTGAAAACCAAACAAACCGCCTTTCCTACCTATTCTCAGAACAAGAGACAAAACCACACACCCACACTCACAATGGCACCTCCTTCCCCTAAGTAGGTCTGTGACTATCCGGAGTGTTCTCTGACTGGTGGGCAATACTATGTTCCCCCGAAATGGCCTGTATTCTCTCAGATCTGGTTTCCTTGGCCAACTATGTGAAGTTGTCAGGAAAAAGTGGTGAGCCACTACCTGCTTTCTCAGGAAAGGTCCCTCTTCAGAGCTCTCCTGGCATTTGGCCATCCTCACATCAGTAGGTACCAAGAAAGACTGACTCTGTCCTTGGTAAATCCAAACAAGTGAGCCCACTGGGACTGGGACTGGAACTGCATCTGGGTGCCTGGCTTCTTGGATACCAAGTTCAGAGAGTTCCATCACCAAGGAAATGAGGTATGACACTTTCTTTGGAACTGAATGAGGTCACTGCCTTTGCAACCACTTGGTCCTAACAGTTGCTTCCAAGGGCCCCATGAGATGGAGGCTGCCCCTTCTTCCTCTGACACTTTCACAATTTAGAATGGTATATCAACCATAGGCACACACACAGGCCTGGTTTGGTCCATCTTCTCCACAATAAGAAGAGAGAGGCTGATTCAGACACATCCCATCATCCTGACCAGGTGGTTTGTCATCGAAGATGACTTTTGCTCTTTCAGGTCCTTCATACCTGTCTACAACTTCTCCAGGTATCATTTCTGCATGGACCTTTGAGGATCTCAGCAGGTGGAAGGTCCCCTACTTTTCTGTATTGTAAGAACAACTTTGTCCCTGCTCTTCTGTAAAATGAGATTGAGGGAACAGTGTATGTTTTGGGTTAATAACAGGTTTGATTTCGATTTGTGTTAGGAATCATTCTTCTGGATGAATAATGGTATTGGGAACCTGGTATATTTACAAGAATGTAGAGGTGAAACATAAGTATGAAAACAGAAATCCAGGTATGATTTTAAACCCATAAGGGAATTGGGCCCTTGATTGGGATACTTAGCTTTGAATTATGTTCTGCACAGATGTCTCAGATAATTTGATATACAATGGCATAGGACCTTGTACCTTGGAAGATTGAATGTAGAAGAGAACATCCCTTCAAAAAGGGATAGTCGGTAGGATTAGGAAGATAGTCGGTCGTTTTAGGAAGAAGAGTGAGTATATGATTTGGAACAAAAGTTCTTTAGCAATAGGATTTCAGTTAGAGAGTGAATGTATATGTCAGCACATATGAAGAGCCAGTCACGATGATGAAGTGGGGAAAACATGTAGAAAAGAAGATATCAATAAAGATATTACGAAATCAGGGAAAGTATAAAGTGAGTGAGAGGATTAGACATTTTCAACAGGCTTGAGGTTGAATCTTAGAAAGAAACAAATATGAAGTCACCAATAATATTGACATTTGAGAGCATTAGGCACCCTGGACATGGATGTTTTTAGTAATGTATGTTCACATTTCATTTAGGCTTTGCTTGGTTCATTCATAAGTGTAACATTTACATTTTTGTCCAGAATATTATTGTGATAATATGTATATGTAGATCAGGTGACATAAGTATTTCTTCCACCATTTTTGGTAGCAATATACTGAAGACATAAAATTAGTATTGGGCGTACAAAGAGGTGTACCCTATGTCTATGAATATAGAGATAAAGCATGAATAGACCATACTGTGAATAAGTAATATAACTTGTTCCGACTTAATATAATGGGATGAACTGATATCTGAAAAATTACTGGAAATCTTATATGCATATACAATCATTCATTCCAACCAGTTATTCATCTAATGTCAATATTAGTGTTTTGGTTTATCATGAAGAGTGTGTGAGTTTTACTTCAAAAGTGATTATGGAAATCGAAAATAATGTGTTTGGAAAGAAGTCTCATGAAAAGACCAGTCAAGAAACCCTGACAATACATGTGTTGTGAAGTAGGAAGTGATTAAAGTTTAAAGAAATGCCTACAAATTTGTGAACTTGTGGATGAAATACATATCTTATGATGAGCAAAAACTGAAGAAATAATAATGTACCAGTGTTGAATATAAATGAACATCATATTATATATCATGTCCCATTGGGATCTACTTGCATTGGTGAAAGACTGGATCAGTTCCTGTAGAATTATTAACATTTGTATGCACCATTCACTGAAGTTAGTTTTCAGTACTAGGAAACAAATATGTATTTAAGGTGGATGAATATTTCTGAGAATAATATTTTGGAAAGTTTATTATAAATCCACATGCATGAACATGAATGAATTTAGAGAGTGTATATAAGACACATATATTTCATATTTTGAAAAATCTGGAGAGTGTATATATATATATATATATATATATATATATATATATATATATATACACACACACATGCCCACACACACAAAAAAAAAAACCACACACAGACATTTAAAAGTAGCAATATATATGCCAATCAAAATTCATCTTTAAATATATATCATCCACAGATGCAAAAATATTTATTTTACTGAACATGAGTTTATGTATAATGATGTTCTACTAGGAAGTTCCCCTATAGGTGGAATTTTCAGTTCCAACAGCAATTTGGAGGAGTGATCTCTTCTCACAATTTGTATCTGCCAAGTCAGCCACCTCACAAAAATGTACATGTGATACCAGGTAGGATTCTATAAGTGCATATGAAAATACATGTGATGAATAGGCTACAGAGAAAGGGAGACAGGAATTCATATATTTGTTTAATTTAAAAACACATGGTGAACTATTTCAATTAAAAATTGACTAGATTTATAACACCTACCATTTATCATGCAAAAGGTAAGTCCAAGTATGCAGCATGCCTCCTCTGAACTGCTTGTATTTCTATTCTGTTTGGGTATTTTTCTCCATCATATTAGGATTAGTAGTCAGAGGATAGTAGGGTATGGGATAGTGTCAGGGATTCAGTATTTCGAATAGAAAATTGAAAATGAATGCAATGTGTATGCAAATATGTGCTACACAAATATCTTCCCACTCTCATCCAGAGCAATGCCTTGACATTACCTTCGCCCCATGTATGACACAATTAGAGCAGAAGAGTTAGAAAATCTGTGAATACATATCTGCAATGGAAACTGCTCAATTTTCACAAATTTGGAGAAGGTAGAGGAGTTTCCAAAATTAAGGGACAATGTAAACTCTCCACAAACATGGAGCTCTGCTGGCCTAAAGAGTTCTTAAGAAACTGCCTCTGAGGTTGGGCACATGAAATATATGTTGTTGTCAGGAGCTTTAGCTTCCATTGTAGTGAGACCATCCAAGCTGGTCTGCATTTTTGTGACCTTTGTGAGCACATGGTTTCTTGTTTTCCAATGGACATGAGGCAGCCTTGCTAAATTCTCTCTTTGTAGGTAAACTGTGACCAATGGGGGCTAAGTGTCTCCCCGTGTGCACTGTGAACCCATTTGGTCATCCTCCACTTTTCGTGCTGTTTCTTGCTGCTGCACTCGCAATTTGGCATTTGCTTCATGAAACAAGGAGTTCAACTGGGACACAGTGCTGGAGCGAGTTCTGTGACGTGTGGTGGGTCAGGGTCTGCAGGAAAATGCACCAACCATGCTTCTATCCCACCAGCTTGCCTCCTTGAGCATAGCAACCTGATTCTGAACATTGCCCTGAAACTCCTACATATAACAAGATGCCTTTTGAGAGAAGGGTCTGCTGGCTGCACCATATCAGTCATAATCCATTTGGAAGCCAAAGGCAGATCCACATGGCCAAACCACAGATTTTTTATCACACACCTGCCCACAACTTCTCTAGGTCCACTACTCAGCAGGCTCGAACTTACTTGCATCTCTTTTCTATACCATTTTCATGAAAACCAGTCAATCAAGGCACCTTCTGGTATATTCATAATCAGAAACAGGACATCCAAAGGTTTTCCAGTGCCACCTGCTCATGGGAATTTTAAACATTTCATGGTATTTGTCTAACCATTTTTAAAGGATGAAGTTGGAGGCACTGTGGGTTTCAATTCATTCAGGAACCATTAAATGTTGAGGAAACTCATTTTAATGAAAGCTCTCGAGAACTCTCACAGGCAAGGCTTCCAAAAGAGTGGCCAAAAGTTCACATGAAGCCAGGCCCATTGAGGTCTACAATATGAGGTCCATGTTTGTTTTGACTCTCAACTATTGCTGCCAAGTCTTTCAGAATAAAATCATGTGATATCCTGGCTGAGATTCCCAGTGCTCTGTGGAAAGCAACCCTGGGTCAAGACTCATTTTCCAAGGACTCCATGCGTGGTCTCCTAAAATCCCAACACAACTCATTGCAATACTTCTCTAAGATCAGTTCCAGAATGCAGTCTCTAAGGGTAAATACGCCAGAGTTCCAGCCCACGTGGACCAATTCATCTCTTCCAACCGCCACACAAGTGACCACAATTAAAACCAAAACACTCCCACATGGACCTCATCTTCTTCCATATAGACACTCATCATTACCTCTGGCTGGAGGATTCTATGAGGGGCACAGCCCAAGACAATGTCCAAAAGAAGCTTCCTTACCCCTCATATGCCTAAAGGCCCGGACTCCCTTCCTGTGAACCAGGAGTGATCAAATAGGCCTGCCGTTAATACTGCTCCACTTCTTCAATTTGTGGCCTATTGACTGTGGGGTTTAGATTCTTTTTGTAAATGGGAGTCATGAGAAAACCCAACCACCTATGGGCTAGACTCTGCAGGGCTTTGAAGAACTCATTTGACCCAAAGGATCCCTATTCTCACTTGATGGAGGCAGGAACATTACAGAGGAAGATGAGAGACTCCATCCACAATGACCGCTCTTTTGGCCATTTTGGTTTTGGATGCACACATGGGATCCTTCTTTAGACCCATCAGGTGCTGAGAATCAAAGCCACAGCCTCACACTGGGCCAAGAGGCTGATTCAGACACATCCCATTCTAAAGCAATTAAGCAAAGAGCCCAAGGTGATGCCCATTCATTTTCATTTGAAAACTGTTTTCTTCAGGCTTCAAAAAGGGGTGGCCTGAGTCAAAGAACTTCCTGACATTCAGGGCAACAGACAAATAGGTAAGCAAAAGACCCAAAGCAGGGTTTCTCCATTGAGACTCTCCTGGTCCCAATGATATCTGTGTTTTCTGACATGCTCTCATTCCCTTCAGCTATCCAGTACATAGCCATGTCACAGATCTTGGAGGTGGTTCATATGGTGGACATAAAATCATAAGCCTATTCTGAAGAGTGGCCATAATTCTACGAAGAAAACAGGAACTTTGGAAGATAGTAGGTGTTGCACATCCATAAGGCAATCCACAGTCCATTCATAAATTAGGCAGGATGAATGCTGAGAAGCTTTCTACTAGACATGACAAATCCATTGATGCATTCTCTTTTCTAATGTCTACAACCACAGACACGGTGGGATACACAGACATAGAAACACTTGCCTTGTCAAAGCACTCAGTAGACACAGTCCATTCCAAACCAAACAAACTGCCTTTCCTACCTATTCTCAGAACATGAGACAAAACCACAAACTCACACCCACAACCACAAAGGCACCTCCTTCCTCCAAGTAGGTATGTGACTATCTGGAGAGCCCTCTGACTGGTGGACCATTTTATGTTCCCCCGAAACGGCCTGTCCTGTCTCAGATCAGGTCTCTTTGGCTAACTCTGTGAAATTGTCCGGGACCAGCAGTGAGACACTACCTGCTTTCTCAGGAAAGGCCCCTCTTCAGAGCTCACCTGGCATTTGGCCATACTCACATCAGTATTTACTAAGAAAGACGGACTCTGTCCTCTGTAAATCTAAACAAGTGAGCCCACTGGGACTGGAACTGGGACTGCCTCTGGGTGCCTGGATTCCAAGTTTAGAGTGTTCCTTCAACAAGAAAATTAGATGAGGTCACTTCTTTCTGGAACTGATTGAATTTGCTGCCTTTGCAACCACTTTGTCCTAACAGTTGTTTCCAAGGGTCTCATGAGATGGAGGCTGCCCCTATTTCCTGTTACAATTTCACAAGATAGAAAGTTATATCAACCATAGGCACCTGGGAACAGCTCTCTACATAGGCCTGGTTTGGTCCATCTTCTCTACATTAAGAAGATAGAGGCTGATTCAGACACATCCCTTCGTCATGACCAGGTTGTTTGCAATTGAAGATGACTTTTTCTCTCTCAGGTACTTCATAGTTCCCTATATCTTCTCCAGGGATTATATCTGCATAGACCTTTGAGCTTCTCAGCAGGTGAAAGTCTCCCTACATTTTTGTATTGTAAGACCAACTCAGTCCTGCTCTTTTGTAAAGATAGATTGAGGGAACAGTATATGGTTAGGGTTAATAACAGGTTCGATTTGTGTTAGGAATCATTCTGCTGGATGAATAAGAATATTGGGATCCTGTGGTATTTATAAGAATATAGAGGTGAAATATAAGTATGACAATGGAATTCTAGATAAGATTTGAAGCCCAGAAGTGCACTGGGCACTGGAGTGGGAAACTTAGCTTTGAACAATGTTCTGCACAGATATCTCAGATAAATCGATATATAATGGCAAAGGACCATGTACCTTGGTTGATTGAATGTGTAAGAAAACATCCAGTCAAAAAGGGATAGTCGGTAGGATTAGGAAGATAGTGTAGGTTTAGATAGAAGAGTGAGAATAGGATTTGGACCAAAAGTACTTTAGCAATAGAGTTTTGGTTAGAGAGTGAATGTAAATGTCAGCACATGTGAAGAGTTGGTCACAGTAATGAACTGGAAAAAATATGTAGGAAAGCATTTATCAATAGAAACATTAGGAAATCAGGCAAAGTATAAAGTGAGTGATAGGATTAGACATTTTCAACAGGTTGAGATTTAATATATAATCTTAGGAAGAAACAAATATGTAGTCACCGACAGGATAGACATTTGAGAGCATTAGGCAACCTGGACATGGATGGTTTTAGTAATCCATGCTCACTTCCTATTTAGGATTTGGTACAATCATAAGTGTGACATTTGCGTTTTGTGTCCAGAATATTACACTGAAAAAATGTATATTTATATCAGGTGACATGAGTATTTCTTCCACCATTTCTGGAAGCAATATGTTGAAGACATATAAATTAGTATTGGGGGTACAAATACGTGCACCCTGTGTCTCTGAATATAGAGAAAATGTATGAATAGACAATAGTGTGAATAAAGAATATAATTGGTTTCAACTTTAAAAAATGGATTGAAGTGGTATCTGAAAATATAAAGAAAATTTTATATTGATAAACATACATTCATTCAAACCAATTATACATCTATTTGTAATATTAGGGTTATGGTTTATCATAAAGGGTGTGAGTTTTGCTTCAAAATTGATTATGAAAATCGAAAATAATGTGTTTGGGTAGAAGTCACATGAAAAGACCAGTCAAGACACCTGGAGGAATACATGTGTTCTGAAGCAGGAATTGATTGAAAGTGAAACAAATGCCCATAAATTTGTGAATTTGTGGATGAAATATATATCCTATGATGTCCATAATACGAATAAATATTAATGTACCAGGGTTTAATAAAAATGAACGTCAAAATGCACAGCTTGTCATATCGGAATCAAGGTGCATTGATGTTAAACTTGGTCAGTTACTGTAGAAATATTAGTTAAATCTGTTTTTCAGGTGGATGAATATTTCTGAGAATAATCTTGTGAAAAGTTGATTATAAATCCAAGTCCATGAACATGAATAAATTTAGCGAGTGTAAATAAGACACATATATTTCATATTTTCAAAAATCTGGAGAGTGTATATATATATATATATATATATATATATATATATATATATATATATATATTTACACAAAACACACACACACAGACATTAAAAAGTAGCAATATATATGCCACTCAAAATTCATCTATAAATATATATCATCCAAAGATGCAAAAATATTTATTTTACTGAACATGAGTTTATGTATAATGTTTTTCTACTAGGAAGCTCCCCTATAGGTGGAATTTTCAGTTCCAACAACGATTTGGAGGAGTGATCTCTTCTCACAATTTGTATCTACCAAGTCAGCCAACTCACAAAAATGTACATGTGATACCAGGTAGGATACTATAAATGCATATAAAAATACATGTGATGAATAGGCTACAGAGAAAGGGACAGGAATTCATATATTTGTTAATTTTAAAAACACATGGAGAACTATTTCAATTGAAAATTGACCAGATTTATAACACCTACCATTTATCATGCAAAAGGCAAGTCCAAATATACAACATGCCTCCTCTGAAATGCTTGTATTTCTATTCTGTTTGTGTTACTTTTCTCCATCATATTAGGATTAGTAGTGAGAGTCTAGTAGGGTATGTGAATATTTCTGAGAATAATCTTGTGAAAAGATGATTATAAATCCACATTCATGAATATGAAAAATTTAGGATGTGTAAAATAATACACATATATTTCATATTTTGAAAAATCTGGAGAGTGTGTGTGTATATATATATATATATATATATATATATATATATATATATATATACACACACACACACAAACATTCACAGACATTAAAAAGTAGCACTATATGCCAATTTAAAATCACCATGAAATATATATCATCCACAGATCCAAATAAATTCATTTTACTGAACATCGATTTATGTATAATGTTGTTCAACTAGGAAGCTCACCCACAGGTTGAATTTTCAGTTCCAACAGCGTTTAGGACGAGTGATCCCTTTTCACAATTTGTATCTGCCAATTCAGCCTCCACACAAGAACGTACGTGTGGTAACAGTTAGGATTCTAAATGTGCATATAAAAATACAGGTGCTGAATAGGCTTCAGAGAAAGGGAGACAGGAATTCACATATTTCTTAACTTTTAAAATACATGGAGAACTATTTCAAAAAAAATTGACAAGATTTAAAACTCCTACACTATATAATTCAAAAGGCAAGCCCAACTATCCACCATGCCTCCTCTGAACTGCTTGTAGTTCTATTCTTTTGGGGGTATTTTTCTCCAACATATTAGGATTCGTAGTCAGAGTCTAGTAGGGTATGTGTTAATGTCAGTGATTCAGTATTTTGAATGGAAAATAGGAAAATGAATCCAATGTGTATGCAAATATGTGCTTCAGAAAAATCTTCCCACTCTCATCCAGAACAATCCCTTGACATTACCTTCGCCCCAAGTAAGACACAATTAGAGGAAAAGAGATAGAAAATATGTGAATACATATCTGAAATGGAATTTGATCAGGAGTTCACAACCATGGAGGTGGTAGAGGAGTTTTCAAAAGTAAGGGACAGGGTAAGCACTCCACAATCACAGAGCTCTGCTGGCCTAAAGACTTCTTGAGAAACTGCCTCTGAGTTTGGGCACTTGAAATATATGTTGTTTTCAGGAGCTTTTGCTTCCTTCTAGTGAGACGATCAAAGCTGGGTCAGCATCTATGTGACCTGGAGGACATAAATTGTAATATTCCAATGAACATGAGGGAGCAGTGCTGAATTCTCTCTTTGTAGGTATACTATGGCCACTTGGGGCTAAGTGTGTCCCCGCGTGGATTGTATATTCATTTGTTCCTCTTCCACTCTTCATTGTGTTTCTTGCTGCTGCACTGCGACTTTGGTATTTGCTTCACGAAATACATGGAGTTCAACTGGGACACAGTGGTCTAAGTGTCTGCCCGTGTGGACTGTGAAGCCATTTAGTAATCCTCCACTTTTCCTGGTGTTTCTTGCTGCTGCACTGCGAGTTTTGTATTTGCTTCATGAAATACAAGGAGTTCAACTGGGACACAGTGCTGGAGGGAGTTCTATCACATGTGGTGGCTCACACATGAGCATTCATGAAACCGGCCTCTATACCACATAGCTTGCTCCCTTGACCATAGCAACCTGATTCTGTAAATTACCCTAAAACCTCTCCATATAACAAGATGTGTTTACTTATAATGGTCTCCTGGCTGCACCATGTCCGTCTCATGACATTTGGAATCCAAAGGCAGATCCACATGGCCCCATCACAGATGTTTTATCACACACCTGCCTACCGCTGCTCTAGGCCCTCTACTCATCAGGCTCCAAATTACTGGCATCTCGGTTCTACACCATTTTCATTAAACCCAAACAATCAAGGCACTGTCTGGTACACTCATGATCAGAAATAGGACATCCAAAGGTTCTGTATGCCACCTGTTCATGGGAATTTCAAAATTTAAACTATTTATCTAGCCATTTATCAAGGATGAAGTTGGAGGCACAGTGGATTTCAATTCATGCAGGAACCATTAAATGGTGAGTATGATCATTTCAATGAAAACTCTGGAGAACTCTCACAGGCAAGGCTTCCCAAAGAGTGTCCAAAAGGTCACCTGAAGCCAGGCTCATTGAGGTCTACAATTGAGATCCATGAGTGTTTTGATCTCAACTATGGCTGCCAAGTCTTTCAGAATAAAATCTTGTGGTATCCTGACTGAGATTCCCAGTGCTCTGTGGAAAGCTACCCTGGGCCTACATCTCAGGTTCCAAGGGCGACTCTCATGCATGGCCTCCTCAAATCCCAACACAACTCATGGCAATACTTCACTAAGCTCAGTTCCAGGACACAGTGTCTAAAAGGAGTCACACCAGAGTTCAGGCCCAGGAGGACCCAGTAATCTCTTCCAGCTACCACACATATGACCACAATTTAAATCAAAACACTCCCACATGGGCCTCATCTTCTTCTACACAGACACGCATCATAACCTCTGGCTGGAAGTTTCCATGAGGGGTGCAGCCCAAGACAGTGTCCAAAATAAGCTCCATTGCCACTCATTTGCCAAAAGTCAGGGTGGCCTAAACACCCTTCCTTTGAACCAGGAGTGATCAAATAAGCCTGCCTTTAATACTGCTCTGCTTCTCCAATTTGAGGCCTAATGACTGTCAGGGGTAGATTTTCTATGTGATTTGGAGTCATGAGAAAACCCAAGCACCTATGGGCTATCCACTGTAGGGCTTTGAAGAACTCATTTGACCCAAATGATCCCTATTCTCACTTGACGGAAGTCAGGAACTGAAAATGTCGGGCGAACTTCGGAGGAAAAGACCACCAAGAGACTGTCTCATGCCACAGCAAAGGGTTTATTGGGGGTCCAGCATGCTGAGGCTCAGAGCTCACTTCAGAGGAGCAAAGAACAAAGAGCCCCGAGAACAACTTGAGCAGAGTTTATATACATTCTTTAGAGAGGGCAGGGACTTTACATACATCATAGCCTCCTTTAGAAAATCATCATATACCGCGGGAAAATCAAATAATAACTCTAAAACATGATTAGCACATTCATTGGTGGGAACAGGTTGGGCAGCGGGTGATTGGTCAGCCGTGAGAAGGAGTATACATTTAAACTGATTGGTTGAAGCACTGAGATGTATACGTGCAAATCTGCATGGTTTCTGGGAAGGGGTGGTTAAGTAACGAGGTGGTCAGGGAAGATTTCAACACACATCTAATGGGAAGATCCGGGAATTGTCTTAAGTGCCACAGGAATTTCAGGTTCTGAGTGCAGCTTGGAAAATGTACAAAACCTGGTTCTTTACGTTTCAATTTCAATTTCTTTTATTCTTTCATTTCCCACCCCTTTTTCTGACTACTTTTAATCTTAAAAGTAATGAATCAAAATTATTGTGGGGTTTCACATTCTATTCCTACCAGTGCAGCATATTTCTGTCTGATTATCATGAGTTTCACCTGCCTAATCTGAGCCTGGAGAAAGGAAACTATGTGGTTAGGCAAACAAGGTGCCACAGTTAGCAACACCATAAGGATGATCAGGGGTCCAGCTAAGTCTGATATTAGTGTAGTTACCAGGGGTACTCGGTTAACCATGACTCAAAGCACCCTTGTTGAATCTCCCATTCTCTCTGGCGCTCTTCAAGGTATTTTCTTAATTTACTCATGAATTATTTTGCAACTCCAATATGGTCAGCATAAAAACAACATTCTTCTCTCAGTGCAACACAGAGGCCCTCTCCCTCATCAAGAGGAGGTCTAATCCTCACCTGTTCTGTAAAACAACTTCAGAGAGAGAGGTTAAGGATTCCTGCAAAGCTGTGATGGAGGTCTCTAACGTCTTCAAGTCTTGATTTATTGCTGTTTCTAATTGGGCCATTTGTTGTTAACCACGCATCATAGAAGCTGTTCCCATACCCACTCCTGCAGAAGCTCCTATCCCCAATAGGATGGCTAGAGTAAGGGACAATGGTTCCCCTTGATATCGGGTTGTTTGTCCCCTAGTAGACCTTCAAATGATTAGGCATTATGATAGAGTACCCTGGAGAGTATCTGCACCATTACACAATAATTTACAGGGCTGTCAAAGACCTGGGCTGAAATACAAGGAGTTCTGACTGTGTGGAGTTCAGTACCATAAAGGTTCCTTTAATTAGTTCCCAGGGGGAGGAGTCAGATGTACTCTGGACTGGGGAAGTAGGCAAAGACGGAATCCAGGAAGTATTAGATGGTAGAGGGGTTCTGGTAGATCTAGGCATGGAAGGTTTAGGAGGCTTAATCCCTGGCTTGAGGGGATTGGGTCCTATTGCTGTGGGATTTTCTTTCTTTTTAAGCCAGACGGTGAACCAGAGACCAAATTCATCACCTGGGCCATAAATATAGAATCGCATTCCCCACGTATTTCCCATAGGCCAGGTTTTTCTGAGGTAGCCCCTTCCTTTGGAAGTGAAAGTTATATTGAGGGGGTAACATAGAGTATTCTTTCCACAGTGAGTTTTTGACACCACTGGGCAAGCAGCACATTTCTTGGGATCAATCCAGGTGTCATTTCATCCTACCGGAATCATACCTTTCTGGGGAGTTTGGGTTCCACCATGCAGCTTTCGTTTGTTCACAACCCCAAGATCTACAATAAAAGTCACTGGGTCCTCCACAGGTTTGGGCCTGTTTTATGACTTTGGAAATCAGGTGGGCACACATAATAGTCAAGACTGGCTAGTTTACACCTGAGCTGGGGGAGATGACATCCACAATTCATGGGTTAAGGTGGTCTATGTTGCCCTAGTTAGGGTTTGAGTGGGATCTGTGTGGGGTCCTCTATGTCAGGGAGATCCCAGTCAGGGAAGCCTATGGCAAGCTGACAAATTTCCGGGTGGAGAGATGGCCACCAAGTCCATAAGGTGGCTGTTTGTGAAATAGATCACACTACTTGCCCATTAGGATTCATTACTTGCCCTTGTTGCTGAGCACGCTGATGGGGATTAGGGCTGCTGGTGGTCATGGGAAGAATCCATAGCCCTACCCACATGACGGACACGCAACTTGAGATGGATACCAGTCTGTAGAAGTTTCCAGCCAGAGTCTGTACAGGGCTCAGGCATGAGATGGGAGGCATTGATCCAGGAAGTGATCCCATCCACTTTCACCACTGTGGGTGTTATAAGCAGCACCTGGTATGGTCCTTTCCAGTGGAGTTCCAGGGATGACACCTGACGCCATCTCACGTAGACGAAGCCTCCCACTTGATATCAATGTGGGGTTCCCTCGTCTCCAGTCTGATAAGCAGAGGCCAAATGTTTCCACAGGTATCGCTGGGTGCTGGGTTTGTTAAAGGGCTTTAAATCTGTCAAGCAAGGGGGTGTGAAAGGAATCATTAAGTCTCATAGTTGGGATTAGGTCCCCTACTGGAGGAAGGGCACCATTGAGAATTTCATAAGAGGTGAGGTTACACAAAGAGGCGGGGGGGGGGTATTTCTTTCACAAAACAGTGCATAAGGTTGGAGCATAGTCCAATTTTTTATGCCAGTATCCAAGCTTAATTTTGTTAAGTACTCTTTGATGGTTCTATTCATCCTTTCTACCTGTCCTGAGCTATAGGGTCTATAAGCACAATGTAACTTCCAATTAATCCCCAGGGTCCTGGCAAATCCCTTACTTTCCTGGGGCATGAATGCCGGTCCGTTAGCGGACCCTATTACCTTAGGCAGGCCGAACCTTGGAAAAATGTCTTCTACGATCTTTTTGACTACCATCTGAGCTGTTTCTTTCTTCATGGGGAAGGCTTCGACCCATCCTGAAAAAGTATCTACAAAGACTAGGAGATATTTAAGTTCATACCTTGCTGGCTTAATTTCAGTAAAGTTCAATTCCCAGAATTGTCCTTGTCTGGTTCCTTGTAAGCGCTTCCCTGCAGGAAGCTTGGAGGGGTAAGCATTAACTACTTGGCAGACTTGACAAGCTCTAGTCACCTGCTCAGCTATTTCTTTCCTCTGTGAGTCAGTCAATAATAAGTCCTTTCTCCGGTCCTTTAAGAGTGCCTATATCTTCTCTGAGTCTAAGTGGGTGAGCTGGTGTACGTCTTTGACATAAAGGTGGGCTTTTTGAAATTGTAAACTTGGCTCTGTAGGATCCCAGAGTTCTGTATCTGTCTCCTCAGATGATAAGTTGCCTGAATGTTCCGGTGCGGCCAAGTCTCCTGATTGTTGTTCCCCCTGGTGTGGAAAAAGTTAACACAGTCACTCCATTTAGGGCTGCCAATTAAGCTTCCTCATCTGCCCTTCTTTTTCCAACCGCCAAGGGTTCGTTTCCCTTCTGGTGCCCTGGGCAGTGCACTATAGCTAGTTCCTTAGGGTCCTGCACTGCTGAGAGAAGTTGGAGGATCTCATCTTTGTTCTTTATTTCTTTCCAGGTGGAGGTTAATAACCCCCTTTGATGGTAAATAGCCCCGTGCACATTTGCAGTGGCAAATGCATAGCGGCTATCAGTGTATATGGTGGCCCTTTTGCCTGTTGCTAGTTCCAATACTTTCGTAAGGGCAATCAGTTCTGCTTTTTGGGCTGATGTCAGTTCTGGGAGACCAGAGGAACAGATGACATTAATTTTGCTAACTACTGCTTCTCCAGCCCACCGCTTACCATCTTGGAGGAAGCTGCTGCCATCCATAAACCATACAACTTCAGGGCAAGGCAGTGGCTGATCCTTCAAGTCTCGTCGTATACTGGTTTCCTCTGCCAGTATGTGTTGACACTCATGAGCAACGGGTCTTGATGATTCTTCTGGCAGCAGTGTAGCCGGGTTGAGTGGAGCAGCGGGCCCCAGCGTGATTCTGTCTTTGTCAAGCAAGAGGTTCTGGTAGTGGGTTATTCTAGAGTTTGATAGCCACATCTCTGGAGGCTGACAGATGATGCACTCCAGGGCATGGGGGACTAAAATCGTTAGCTTCTGTCCCAACGTTAATTTATCAGCATCTTTTATTAGAAGGGCTGCCGCTGCTATAGCTCTTAAGCAATGGGGCGACCCACTAGCCACTGGGTCCAGTTTATTTGATAAGTATTCTACCGGCCTTTTCCAAGGTCCCAAAGTCTCAGTGAGCACAACCCGTGCTATTCCTTTCTTTTCCTCGATGTAGAGACTGAAGGGTTTTTCTATATCTGGGAGTGCTAAGGCCGGAGCAGATAGCAGCACCTTTTTTCTGACATTATCAAAAGCTTGTTGGTGCTCAGGGGTCCATTGGAAGTGGGCATCCCCCTTTATCAGCGGGTATAAAGGGGCAGCCAGAGACGCGAACCCAGGAATCCATAACCTGCAAAAGCCGGCAGTCCCAAGAAACTCCCTGAGTTGTCTCTTATTAGATGGGGGCAGTATCTGCACAAAGGTTCGTTTTGTGGGCTCAGTGAGCCATCCTTTGCCACCCCTAAGAGAATAACCCAGGAAGATTACTTCTTGCTGACAAATTTGGGCCTTTTTGGCAGAAGCCCTATATCCAAGCCGAGCAAGCTTGGAAAATAATGCTTGGGTCCCAGACTCATAGTTCTCTTTGGTGTCGGCTGCCAGTAGCAGACCATCCACATATTGGAGTATGGTGACATCGGGGTGTGCAGTTTTGAAGTCATTGAAGTCCTTGTGGAGGGGTTCATCAAAGAGAGTGGGAGAGTTTTTGAACCCCTGTGGGAGTCTAGTCCAGGTTAGTTGGACAGATGTTCCTTTTTCGGGGTCTATCCACTCAAAAGCAAACAGCAACTGAGTGTCCTTATGTACGGGCAAGCAAAAGTGAGCATCTTTTAAGTCTAGCACAGTGTACCATTCCTGCTCCAGATTCAGAGCGCTAAGCAAATTATATGGATTCGGTACAGTGGGGTGAATGTCCTGCACTCTGTTGTTGATCTCTCTTAGGTATTGAAGCGTCCGGTAGTCCCCAGTTCCTGGCTTTCTTACTGGTAGCAGGGGGATATTCTAGGACAAATGACAGGGCCTTAAGACCCCAAGAGCCAGGTATTTCTGAATATGGGCCCTTATCCCATCCTTAGCTTCTTTGATTAGAGGATATTGTTTAACACTGATTGGAGAGATAGAGGCTTTTAATTCTACTACTATTGGAGGTTGTTATATGGCTAGACCTAACCCAGCAGTTTCTGCCCAGGCATTAGGATAATCTTTTATCCATTTCTGGGGTAGTTTGCCTGTTTGATCAGTCCTAGGAGGCGCGAAGTGTTGATGTTCATCTTCTACGGATGTTGTCAAAGCCATGACTATGGGAGTTTTTACTGAAGGCTTTAGAAACTCCACTTGGGGACCATCAGGGTTAAAGGTTATTCTAGCCCAGAGTTTGGTAAGCAGATCCCAGCCCATCAATGGGGATGGGCATTCTTGGATTACTTGGAAAGCGTGGTGGACTTTTCCATTTCCTAGGTCCATAGTCCTCTTAGTTGTCCCAGCCCAATATCTACTGCCATTAGTACCTTTAACAGGGGACCATTTATTTGATAGGGGGCCCAGTGGGGTCTTAAAGGTTGATTATACTGCTCCTGTATCCACTTCAAAGTTCACTGGGGTCCCCTCCACTTTAAATGTTACCCTGAGCTCGGAGAGGGGATCCGAGCCCCGACTTTCCTAGTCCTCTTCTAGAGTCAGCACGGCGGACTGGCATCTCTGCTTCTTTCGGGGGCACTCTTTGGCCTAGTGTCCTGTTTTCTTTACAGTAGGCACACTGATCTGAGGTCAGGGGCAGCCATTGGCGGGGGCCCAGGTATCCCTTTCTGACTCCCTGCTTTTTAACTTCTGGCATATTTGGTGCTCTGACCAGAACCTTAGTCAATGCTTTAGTCTGTCTTTTGCTCCTTTCATCCTCCTTTTGTTCCCTTTCCGTCTCTCTCCTCTGTTCCCTTTCCTCCTCAGTTTCTCTCTTATAATATACTTTCTCAGCATCTCTTACTAAATCTCTCAAGGTCTTATCTTGTAATACATCTAGACGTTGTAACTTTCTCTTAATATCTAGGGCAGCCTGCTCGATAAAGGCCATTGCAACAGATGCTTGTTCATCCTCTGCCTGAGGATCAAAAGGAGTATATTTCCTATATGCTTCCATAATTCTCTCCAGAAACATAGAGGGAGACTCATTAGGCCCTTGGATAATCTCTCTTACCTTGGCCAAATTAGTCGGCCCTCTGGCGGCCACTCGGAGACCCGCTATTAGAGTCTGGCGATAAGTGGACAGATGCTACCTACATTTAAAGGTGTTTGGGTGCCAGTTGGATCGGTTCATTGGCCCGTAGGGACGGAGAGGAAGCATCATAGGGGCTTCCGAGTTTTCTATTATCCGTCACCGGCGGGTTCCTTTAGGTGGCCCAGCTTCCTCCATGGGAGGAGGGGTTGCTGCTGCTGCAGAGAAGTCCCCTGGAGTGCTTGGGTCTGGCCCAATTGCCTCTAGCGGCGGAGAGGCTGAGTCAGCGGCGAGAATATCATCTGGAACGTGTTGGGGGTTGGAGAGCGAGGGTAGAGGATAAGGAGTGGGAGGAGTGTCCAGTCTTGTGACTCAGGGAGAATGGAAGGAAGAGGGGGAGGAGTGGAAGGTTTGAATGATAGGATGCTGGGGGAAGGGGTATATGGCTGTTGATCTGGGTGGCCACGTGGCCCCAGCTGAAAGACAATATCTCTGACTTTTCGGATTAGAGGGAAGTAGAAGGATCCTTCTGGGGGGCCACCTGACTCTGAGAATAGGCCATTCTGAAGCACAGAGAATCTGCCAGGTACGGCATTTTACTGAAAAAGAAAGATTCTGGGCCCTTGAGCGGACATCAGTCCAATGATCAAGTGTCAGGGACAGAGAAGTGGAAGTGCTTTGTCCCATAATGAGAGTTACTCAAACAGGGACAGTGAAGACACAAACGCAACACAGACAAAGACAAACAGTAAACGTTTAACATGAGTCCAAGACAAAGATTAGAACTGAGTAACTGCCAAAACCTGATGGGTTAGACAATAAAGACAGCCGGAAAACTCAACATGAGTTCAGAACAATGACCAAAACTGAGTAGCCGGCAAAACCTGATGGGCTGGCGAACCGAATCCTGAAGCAAAATATAAACGAGTTGAAGAAATTAGTATTCCTTGATTTCTCTAGTCCTCTGGAGTGTCCCCCAGGAACGTGGCCTGTAGCTCTGTGACACATCTGTCAGCCACCATCAGAGAGAGCTAATGCTCTTCACTGACAGCCACTTTGCCAATCCATAACCTGAAACCCAAAACCAGAAAGAGGTGCCTTACTTACCCCGAGAGGAGTCCATTGGGGTCTTTTGTCCGCCGCTGCCGGATATCTCACCTGGGGCCTCCAGATGAATAGGTGGGGCGAACGTCAGAGAAAAAGACCACCAAGAGGCTTTCTCATGCAACAGCAAAGGTTTTATTGGGGGTCCAGCATGCTGGGGCTCAGAGCTCACTTTAGAGGAGCAAAGAACAAAGAGCCCTGAGAACAACTTGAGCAGAGTTTATATACATTCCTTAGAGACGGCAGGGACTTTACATACATGATAGCCTCCTTTAGCAATTCATCATATACCATGGGAAAATCAAATAACAACTCTAAAGCATGATTAGCACTTTCATTTGCGGGAACAATTCGGGCAGGGGGTGATTGGTCAGCCCTAAGAAGGGGTATAAATTTAAACTGATTGGTTGAATACCTGAGATGTATACTTGCTGAGCTGCAGGGATTCTGGGAAAGGGTTGTTAAGTAACTAGGTAGTCAGGGAAGATTTCAACACACATCTAATGGGCAGATCCGGGAATTGTCTAAACTGCCACAGGAAAGTGCAGCTTGGAAAGTTTACAAACCTGGTTCTTTACATTTCAATTTCAATTTCAATTTCTTTTATTCTTTCAGAACCTTACAGAGAAAGGCAAGAGGCTTAATCCACAATGACTGCTCTTTTGGCCATTTTGGTTTTGGATGCACACATGGGATCTTTCTTTCGATCCATCTGGTGCTGATAATCTAAGTCACAGCCTCACACAGGGCCAAGAGGCTAATTAAGACACAACCAATTTCAAAGCAATTACTACTCTGAGGTCAGTTACAGAACTCAGTCTCTGAGGAGAATCACACCAGTGTTCAAGGCTAGGTGCACCCAGTCATCTTGTCCAACCACCACATAAATGACCACAATTAAAACCAAAACAATTCCACATGGCCCTCATCTTCTTCCATAGAGTCACTCATCATAACCTCTGGCTGGAGGATTCCTTGAATGGCGCAGCTCAAGAGAGTGTCCAAAATAAGCTTCCTTGCCCCTCATTTGCCTAAACTCAGGGTGGCCTGGACACCCTTCCTGTGAACTAGGATTGATCACATACGTCTGCCGCTAATACTGCTCTACTTCTCCAATTAGAGGCCTACTGACTGTCAGGTATAAATTCCTTATGTGATTTGGATTCATGATTAAACCCAAGCACCTCTGAAGAGCTTGGAAGAACTCATTTGACCCAAAAAATCCCTATACTCCCTTGAAGAAGGTCAGGAACCTAACAGAGGAAGGCAAGAGACATCATCCACAATGACTTATGTTTTTGCCATTTTGGTTTTGGATGCACACATTGGATGTTTCTTTAGATCCATCAGGCGCTGAAAATCTAAGCCATAGCCTCTCACAAGGCCAAGAGGCTGATTCAGACACATGGCTTTCCAAAGCAATTAAGCAAAGAGCCACAGGTGATGCCCATTCATTTCCATTTGAAAACTGTTTCCTTCAGGCTTCACCAAGGGGTGGCCTGAGGCCAAGACCTTCCTGACATTCAGGGCAAAAGATCAATAGGTTAGCAAAAGGCCCAAAACAGGGTTTCTCCACTGAGGCTTTTCTGGTCACACTGATATCTGAGTTTTCTGAGATGCTCCAATTCCCTCCAGCTATCCAGAACATAGCCATGTCGCAGAGTTTGGAGGTGGTACATATTTTGGACACAAAACCATGAACCTATTCTGGAGAGTGGCCAAAATTCAGGAAGAAAACAGAAACTTAGTAAGATAGTAGGTGTTGCACATCGATAAGGCAACCTGCAGTCCATTACTAAAATGGACAGGATGAATGCTGGGAAGCTTTCTACTAGACAGGACACATCCATTGATGCATTCTCTTTTCTAATGTCTACAACCATGGACACAGTGGGAGACACAGACACAGAAACACTTGCCTTGTCAAAGTTCTTTCTAGAAATAGTCCACTCCAAACCAAACACACCGCCTTTCCTACCTAGTCTCAGAACATGAGACAAAACCACAAACTCACACACACACTCAAAAAGGCACCTCCTTCCCCCAAGTAAGTCTGTGACTATCCAGAGTGTCCTTTGACTGGTGGGCCATTTTATGTTCCCCCGAAAAGGCCTGTCTTGTCTTAGATCTGGTCTCCTTGTCAAACACTGTGAAGTTGTCAGGAGCCTGTTCTGACCACTACATGCTTTCTCAGGGCAGGCCCGTCTTCAGAACTCTCCTCGCATTTGGCCATCCTCACATCAGTAGGTACCAAAAAAGACAGACTCTGTCCTTGGTAAATCCAAACATGTGAGCCCACTGGGACTGAGACTGGGACTGGCTCTGTGTGCCTGGCTTCCTGGATCCCAAATTCAGAGAGTTCCATCACCAAGGAAGTGAGGTAGGTCACTTATTTCAAGAATTTAATGAGTTCACTGCCTTGGCAACCACTTTGTTATAACAGTTGCTTCCAAGGGTCCCATGAGATGGAGGATACCCTACTTCCTCTGACACTTTCACTAGTTAGAATGGTATATCAACCATATGGAACCAGAAACAGCTCTCCACATTGTCCTGGTTTGGTCCATATTCTCTCCATTAAGAATAGAGAGGCTGATTCAGACACAACCCTTCATCCTGACAAGGTTGTTTGCCATGGAAGATGACTTTTGCTCTCTCAGGTCCTACATAGCTGCCTAATACTTCTCCAGGGATCATTTCTGCTTGGACCATTGAGTTTCTAAGCAGGTGGAAGATCCCCTACATTCCTGTATTGTAAGACAAACTCTGTCCCTGCTCTTCTGTAAAGGTAGATTGAGGGAACAGTGTATGGTTAGGGTTAATAACAGGTTCGATTTTGGTGAGGAGTCATTCTGTTGGATGAATAATGGTATTGGGAACCTGCGATATTTACAAGAATATATAGGTAAAATATAAGTATGGAAACAGAAATCTAGGTATGATTTGAAGCCCAGAAAGACATTGGGACCTTCATTGGGATACTTAGCTTTGAATTATGTTCTGCACAGATGTCTCAGATAAATCGATATACAATGTTATAGGACCTTGTACCTTGGATGATTGAATGTCGAAGAGAACATCCAGGATAAAAGGGATAGTTGGTAGTATTAGGAAGACAGTTTGTACGTTTAAAAAGAAGAGTGAGTATAAGTTTTGGACCAAAAATTCTTTAGCAATAGGGTTTCGGGTAGAGAGTGAATATGAATGTCAGAACGTGTGAAGAATCAGTCACAATGATGAACTGGGGAAAATATGTAGGAAAGCAGATATCCATAGAGACATTAGGAAATCATGCAAAGTGTAAAGTGAGTGATTGGATTAGACATTTTCAATATGATTGAGTTTCAATATATAATCTTAGGAAAAAACAAATATGTAGTCCCCAAAAAGATTGACAAGTGGGAGCATTAGGCAGCCTGGACATGGATGTTTTTAGTAATCCATGTTCAATTCCATTTAGACTTTGGTACAATCATAAGTGTGATGTTTGCATTTTCTGACCAGAATATTACTGTGATAAAATGTATATGTGGATCAGGTAACATGAGTATTTCTTCCACCATTTCTTGGAGCCATATTTTGAAGATGTATAAATTAGTATTGTGGGTAAAAATAGATGTACCCTGTGTCTATGAATATAGAGATAATGCATGAATAGAGCGTAGTGTGAATAAATAATATTACTTGTTCCAACTTTAAATGATGGATTAAATTGATATCTAAAAATATTCAGGAAATCTTATATTGATATACATACATTCATTTCAACCAGTAATACATCTAATGGTAATATTAGGGTTGTGGTTTATCCTGAAGTGTGTGTGAGTTTTGCTTCAAACTGATTATGGAAATCAAATATAATATTTTTGGAAAGAAGTCTCATGAAAAGACCAGTCAAGAAACATGGAGGAATACTTGTGTTCTGAAGCAGGAAGTGATTGACATTGAAACAAATGTCTAAAAATTTGTGAACTTGTGGATAAAATATATATCCTACGATGTGCATAAACTGCAGAAATAGTAATGTACCATTGTTGAATAAAAATGAACGTCAAATTATATGTCATGTCCCATAGGAGTCTACTTGCGTTGATATTAAACTGGGTCAGTTACTCTAGAAATATTAGGATTTGTGTGCAGCTTTCACTGAAGTCAGTTTTCAGTACTAGGAAACAAATATATATTTCAAGTTGATGAATAATTCTGAGAATAATCTTGTGAAAAATCGATTATAAATCTAAATACATCAACATGAATAAATTTAGGGAGTATATATAAGACACATATATTTCATATTTTGAAAAATCTGGAGAGTATGTATATATATATATATATATATATATATATATATATATATATATATACACAAAACATACACACAGACTATAAAAAGTAGCAATACATATGCTAATCGAAATTCATCATTAAATATATATAATTCACATATGCAAAAATAATTATTTTACTGAACATGGATTTTTGTATAATGTTTTTCTATTAGGAAGCTCACCCATAGGTTGAATTTTCAGTTTCAACAGCGTTTAGGAGGAGGGATCTCTTTTCACAATTTGTATCTTCCAAGTCAGACAAAACAAAAAAATTAACCTGTGATACCAGGTAGGATTCTATATGTGCATATAAATATACATGTGCTGAATAGTCTATAGAGAAAGGGAGACAGGAATTCACATATTAGTTAATTTTAAAAACACATGGAGAATTATTTTAACCAAAAATTGACTAGATTTATAACACCTACCCTTTATCATGTAAAAGGCAAGTCCAAATATACACCATGCCTCCACTGAACTGCATGTATTTCTATTTTGTTTTGGTTATTTTTCCTCCATCATATTAGGATTAGTAGTCAGAGTCTAGTAGGGTATGGGTTAGTGTCATGGTTTCAGTATTTTGATTGGAAAATAAGAAAATGAATCCAATGTGTATGCAAATATGTGCCACACAAAAATATTCCCACTCTCATCCAGAACAATGAATTGCCATTACCTTCACCCCAAATAAGACACAATTAGAGGAGAAGAGTTAGAAAATCTGTGAATACATATATGGAATGGAACATAATCAGGAGTTCACAACCTTGGAGGTGGTAGAGGAGTTTCCAAAAGTTAGGGTCAGGGTAAACACTCCACAAACATGGAGCTCTGCTGGCCTAAAAACTTCTTGAGAAACTGTCTCTGAGTTTGGGCACTTGAAATATATGTTGTTGTCAGGAGCTTTAGCTTCATTTGTAGTGAGACCATCAAAGATGGGTCTGCATCTATGTGACCTGGAGAACATGGTTTCTTTTTTTTTAATGAACATAAGGGAGCAGTGCTGAATTCTCTCTTTGTAGGTAAACTGTGGCCACTCGGGTCTAAGTGTCTCCCCATGTGGACTGTGAAGCCATTTGGTCATCCTCCACTTTTTGTGGTGTTTCTTGCTGCTGCACTGGGAGTATGGTATTTACTTAACGAAATACAATGAGTTCAACTGGGACAAAATGCTAGAGTGAGTTCTGTCATGTGTGGTGGGTCAGGTTCTCCAGGAGAATGCACCAACAAGTCTTCTATCCAACATAGCTTGTCCCCTTGACCATAGCAACCTGTTTCTTAAAATTGACGTTAAACCTCTCCATATAACGAGATGCCTTTACATATAAGGGTCTGCTGGCTACACTATTTCAGTCACAAGCCATTTGGAAGCCAATGGAAGATCCACATGACCCCACCACAGATATTTTATCACACATCTGCACACCACTGCTCTAGGCCCACTACTCAGCAGGCTCCAACTTACTGGCATCTCTGTTCTACACCATTTTCATAAAACCAAGTCAATTAAGCCACTGTCTGGTACACTCATGATCAGAAACAGGACATCCAAAGATTCTCCAGTGCCACCTGGTCATAGGAATTTCAAATATATCATGGTATTTATCTGAGATTAGGAAGATAGACGGTAGGATTAAAAAGAAGGGTGAGTAAAGGATTTGGACATTAAGTTCTGCTTCTCCAATTTGACGCGTATTGTCATGCATGGGCGACTCTCATGCCTGGCCTCCGAAAATCCCAACACAATTCATAGCAATACATCTCTAAGGTCATTTCCAAAACTCCGTTTCTAAGGGGAATCACACCAGAGTTCAAGCCCAGGTGGACCCATTCATCTCTTCCAACCGCCACACAAGTGACCACAATTAAAAACAAAACACTCCCACATGGCCCTCATTTTCTTCCATGTAGACACTCATCATAATCCCTTGCTAGAGGTTTCCATGAGGGACACAGTCCAAGACAGTGTCCAAAATAAGCTCCCTTCCCCCTCATTTGCCTAAAGTCAGGGTGGCCTGGGCACCCTTCCTGTGAACCAGGAGTGATCAAATAGGACTGCCATTAATGCTGCTCTGCTTCTCGAATTTGAGGCCTACTGACTGTGGGGTTTAGATACTTTATGTGAATTGGAGTCATGAGAAAACCCAAGAATCTCTGGGCTTCCCTCTGCAGGGCTTTGAAGAACCCATTTGAGTGAGTCTAGGAGTTGGACCAAAAGTTCTTTAGCAATAAGGTTTTGGTGAGAGAGTAAATGTAAATGTCAGCACATTTGAAGGGTCATTCCCAATGATGAACTGGAGAAAAGGTATTTGAAAGCAGATATCAATGGAGACATTAGGAAATCAGGCAAAGTACAAAGTGAGTGGTAGGATAAGACATTATTAACAGGGTTGAGTTTGAATATATAATCTTAGGAAGAAACAGATATGTAGTCACCAATAGGAATAATATTTGAGAGCATTAGGGAACCAGGACATGGATGTTGTTAGTAATACATGCTCACATTCAATTTAGGCTTTGGTACAGTCATAAGTGTGACCCTTGCATTTTGTGTCAGGAATATTACTGTGATGAAATGTATATGTATATCAGGTGACTAGAGTATTTTTTCCACCATTTCTGAAAGCAATATTTTAAAGACTTATAAATTAGTATTGGGGATACAAATACATAGACCCTGGGTCTATGAATATAGAGATGATGCCTTAATAGACCATACTGTGAATAAATAATATAACAGGTTCCACTTTTAATATTGGATTGAATTGATATCTGAAAATACATAAGAAATTTTATGTTGATATACAATCATTCATTCCAAACAGTTATACATCTAATGGTAATAATAGAGTTATGGTTTATCATGATGGGTGTGTGAGTTTGCCCCAAAAGTGATTATGGAAATCGAAAACAATGTGTTCAGAAAGAAGTCTCATGAAAAAACCAGTCAAGAAAGCTGGAGGAATACATGTGTTCTGAAGCAGGAAGTGATTGAAAGTGAAACAAATGCCTATAAATTTGCTAAATTGTGGAAGAAATATATATCGTATGATGTGCATAAAATGAAGAAAACTAATATACCAGTGTTGAATAAAAATGAACGTCAAAATAGACATCATGGAACATAGGAATCTACTTGCACCGATGTTAAACTGGGTAAGTTACTGTAGAAATATTAGCATTTGTATATACCATTCACTGAATTTAGTTTTCAGTACTAGGAAACAGATATGTAGTTCAGGTGGATGAATATTTCTGAGAATAATCTTGTGAAAAGTTGATTAGAAATCCAAATATATGAACATTAATGAATTTAGGAGTGTATAATAAGACACATATATTTTACATTTTGAAAAATCTGGAGAATATATATATATATATATATATATATATATATATATATATATACACACACACACACAAAACCCACACAGAGCAATTAAAAAGTAGCAATATATATGCCAATCAAAATTCATCGTGAAATTTATATGATCCACATATCCAAAAATATTTATTTTACTGAACATGGATTTATATATAATGTTGTTCACCTAGGAAGCTCCCCCATAGGTTGAATTTTCTGTTCCACAATTTTTATCTGTCAAGTTGGCCACCTCACAAGTATGTACGTGTGATACCAGGTAGGATTCAATATGTGCATATACAAATACATGTGCTTAATAGGCTACAGAGAAAGGGAGACAGGAATTCACATATTTGTTAACTTTAAAAACACACGGAGAACTACTTCAATTAAAAATTGACTAGATTTATAACTCCAAACCTATGTATTGCAAAAGGCAAGCCCAACTATACACCACCCCTCCTCTGAACTGCTTGTATTTCTATTCTGTTTGAGTTATTTTTCTCCATCACATTAGGATTAGTAGTCAGAGTCTAGCAAGCTATGGGTTAGTGTCAGGGAATCAGTATTTCGAATGGAAAATTGGAAAATGAACACAATGTGTATGCAAATATGTGCTACACAAAAATCTTCTTATTCTCTTCCAGAAAAATTTATTGTAATTAACTCCGCCCCAAGTAATACAGAATTAGAGAAGAAGAGTTAGAAAATCTGTGAATACATATCTGGAATGGAATATGCTCAGGAGTTCACAACCTTGGAGGTGTTAGAGGAGTTTCCCAAAGTAAGGGACACAGTAAACATTTCTCAAATGTGGAGCTCTGGTGCCCTAAAGACTTCTTGGGAAACTGCCTATGTGGTTGGGCACTTGAAATATATATTGTTTTCAGGAGCTTTTGATTTCTTTCTAGTGAGACCATCAAAGCTGGGTCTGCATCTATGTGACCTGGAGGACATGGATTCTTATTTTCCAATGTACATGAGGTAGCAGTGCGGAATTCTCTCTTTGTAGGTAAACTGTGGCCATTGTGGGCTAAGTGTCTCCCTGGGGGACTGTGAAGCCATTTGGTCATCCTCCAATTTTCATGGTGTTTCTTGCTGCTGCACTGGGACTTTGGTATTTGCTTCACGATATACAAGGAGTTCAAATGGGACACAGTGGTGGAGGAAGTTCTGTCTTGTGCGGTGGGTCAGGGTTCTCAGGAGAATGCACCAAGCAGGCTTCTATCCCTCATAGCTTGCCCCCTTGTCCATAGAAACCTGGTTCTGAACATTGCCCTGAAACCTCTCCATATAACAATATGCCATTTCATTGAACATTCTGCTGACTGCACCATGTCAGTCACAAGCAATTTGGAAGCTAATGGCAGATTGACATGGCCTCACAAAGATGTTTTATCATACACCTTCCCACCTCTGCTCTAGGCCCACCACTCAGTAGGCTCCAACTTACTGGTATCTCTGTTCTACACCATTTTTATGAATCCCAGTCAATCAAGGCACTGCCTGATAGATTCATGAATGATGTAGGACATCCAAATGTTCCCAGTGCGACCAGGTCATGGGAAATTCAAAAATTTCATGGTATTTATCTAGGCATTTTTCAAGGATGAAGTTGGAGGCACTGTGGGTTTTAATTCATTCGGGAACCATTAAATGGTGAGGATGCTCATTTCAATGAACGCTATCGAGAACTCTCACAGGCAAGACTTTCCAAAGAGTGGCCAAAAGGTCACATGAAGCCAGGCTCATTGAGGTCTACAATGTGAGGTCCATGTTTGTTTTGATTCTCAACTATGGCTGACATGCCTTTAAGAATAAAATCATGTGATATCCTGGCTGAGATTCCCAGTGCTCTGTGGAAAGGTACCCTGGGCCTATATCTCAGTTTCCATGGGCGACTCTCATGCGTGTCCTCCTAAAATCCCAACACAAGTCATGGCAATACTTCTCTGAGGTCAGTTTCAGAACTCACTCTCTAAGGGGAATCACGCCACTGTTCAAGCCCAGGTGGACCCAGTCACCTCTTCCAACCGCCACACAAATGAAAACAATTGAAACCAAAAAAATCCCACATGGCCCTCATTTTATTTCATATAGACACTGAACATAACCTCTTGCTAGAGGTTTCCATGAGGAGCACAGTACAAGACAGTATCCAAAATAAGCTCCCTTGCCCCTCGTTTGCCTAAAGTTTGAGTGGCCTGGACACCCTTCCTGTGAAACAGGAGTGATCCAATAGGCCTGCATTTAATACTGCTCCACTTCTCCAATTTGAGGCCTACTGACTGTGGGATTTAGATTATTTATGTGTATTGGAGTCATGATAAAACCCAAGCACCAATGGGCTAGCCTTTGCAGGGCTTTAAAGAACTCATTAGACCCAAAGGATCCTTATTCTCACTTGATGGAGGTCAGGAAACTTACAGAGAAAGACAAGAGAATTCACCCACAATGACTGCTCTTTTGGCCATTTTGGTGTTGGATGCATACATGGGATCTTTCTTTACATCCATCAGGTGCTGACAATCTAAGCCACAGCCTCACACTGGGCCAAGAGCCTGATTCAGACACATCCCTTTCCAAAGCAATTAAGCAAAGAGACACAGGTGATGCCCATTCATTTCCATTAGAAAACGGTTTTCTTCAGGCTTCACAAACGGGTTGGCCTGAGGCAAAGTCCTTCCTGACTCAGGGGAAAAGAACAATTGTTAAGCAAAAGGCCCAACCACGGTTTCTCCACTGAGATGTTAGTAGTCACACTAATATCTGAGTTTTCTGAGATGCTCGCCATTCCCTTCAGCTATCCAGTATATGGCCATGTGACAGAGCTTGGTGGTGGTACATATCTTGGACACAAAACCATGAGCCTATTCTGGAGAGTGGCCAGAATTCAGGAAGAAAACTGGAACTTAGGAAGATAGCAGGTGTTACCCATTGATTATGCAAGCCCTGGTCCATTCATTAATTGGGCAGGATGAATGCTCGGAAGCTTTCCAATAGACAGTACACATCCATTGATGCATTCTTTTTTTCTAATGTCTACAACCACGGACACAGTGAGATACACAGACATAGAAACACACGCCCTGTGAAACGACTTAGTAGAAACATTTCACTCCAAACCTCAAAACCGTCTTTCCTACCTATTCTCAGAACATGAGACAAAACCACAAACCCACACCAACACCCAAAAAGGCACCTGCTTCCCTCAAGTAGGTCTGTGACTATCCAGAGTGTCCGCTGACTTCTGGACCATACTATGTTCTCCCAAAATGGCCTGTCCTTTATCAGATCTGGTCTCCTTGGTCAACTCTGTGAAGTTGTCAGGAGCTAGTGGTGAGCCACTACCTGCTTTCTCAGGAATGGCCCCTCTTCAGAGCTTTTCTGGTATTTGGCCATTCTCACATCAGTAGGTACCAAGAAAGATTGACTCTGTCCTTGGTAAATCCAAACAAGTGAGCCCACAGGGACTGTGACTGAGACTGGCTTGGATGCCTGGCTTCCTGGATCCCATGTTCAGAGAGTTCCATCACCACGGAAGTGAGGTGAGGTCACTTCCTTCAGGAACTGAATGAGTTCACTGGCTTGGCAACCACTTTGTCCTAACAGTTGCTTCCAAGGGTCACATGAGATGGTGGCTGCCCCAACTTCCTGTGACACTTTCACAAGTTAGATTGGTATATCAACCATAGGAACCTGGGAACAGCTCTCCACAGAGGCCTGGTTTGTTCCATCTTCTCTACATTAGGACGAGAGAGGCTGATTTGGACACAACCCTTCATCCTGGCCAGGTTGTTTGTCATGTAAGATGACTTTTACTCTACCAGGTCCTTCATAGCTGCCTACATCTTCTCCAGAGGACATTTCTGCATGGACCTTTGAGGTTCTCAGCAGGTGGAAGATCCACTACATTCCTGTATTGTAAGACTAACTCTGTCCCTCCTCTCTGTAATGTTAGATTGAGGGGAAAGTGTACGGTTAGTGTTAATAACATTTTCGATTTGGTTAGGAATCATTCTGATGGATGAATAATGGTATTGGGAACCTGTGATATGTATGAGAATATATAGGTGAAATACATGTATGAAAACAGAAATCTAGGTAAGTTTTGAAGCCCAGAAGAGAATTGGGCCCTTGATTGGGATACTTAGCTTTGAATTAGGTTCTGCACAGATGTGTCAGATTAATCAATATTCAATGGCCTAGGACCTTGTACCTTGGATGATTGAATGTAGAAGAGAACATCCAGTCAAAAAGGGATAGTCGGTAGTTAAAGGTTAATAAAATAGGTACTTGTCACTTCCTGTTTCTCTGTATGCTTAGCAAAACACTTTTGAAATCTTGAGAACTCTTTGCTAATCTTGTTCCCAGAATGTGCTCTCCCCAACTGCCAAACTGCAGAATGTACTCCCTCACCCGTGTGCACGCACACTGCCCACTCACCCGGACCCATCAATAAACTTTCCTCCCTGCCCTCTCCAAGAAAATTATATAAACTCTGCTTAAGGTGTTCTCAGGGCTCTCATCTCTTTTCAATTGAGCTCTGAGCCCCAGCATGCTGGACCCCCAATAAACCCTTTGCTGTTGCATGTGACAATCTCTTTGTGGTCTCTTCCTCCAAGGCTTGCCCGACCTTTTCATATGGAGGTTCCACTGAAATCCAGCAGCGGCGAATGTGAGACCCCATGTGTCGTGGCTTTCACTATTTGTGTATCTTTCATTATGGGACAGAGCACTTCAATGCCTCTGTCCCTGACCATTGATCACTGGCCCAAAGTCCACATAAGGGCTCAGAATCTTTTTTATTTAGTAAAACACTGGACCGGGAAGACGCTCTGTGCCTCAGAATGACCCACCTTTCGAGTCGGATGGCCTCTAGAAGGATCTTTCTACTTCCCACTAATTTAAAAAGTTAGAGATATTGTCTTTTAGCCAGGGCCACATAGCCATCTGGATCATTCCACCATATATCTTAACTTTGCAGGACCTCTGCAAATCTCCTCCTCCATGGGTGAAGCCTTTCCTTACCGCTGCCCCTGCTCCTACTCCTTCCCCCATGATCTCTCAAACCCTCTGCTCTTCTTCCTTCTCCACCCTCTGTTCTCCCTGAGTCACAAGATTTGACTCTACTGGATTCTCCTCCCCCTCCTTATCCCCTGCCCTCTTCCCCCAATCCCCAACACCCTCTAAGTGATTCCCCTGCTGCTGACTCAGGCTCTCTGCAATTGGAGGAGCACAGCACCCTCCAGATAGCTCCCCAGTGGCACACACAGCCCTTCCTTCCCTTGAGGAAGCTGGCCCGGCTATAGGAACTCGCCAGCAGTGAATAGTTGAAAACACTGGAACTCCCATGATGCTCCCCCTCCATCCCTATGGGCCAAAGATTGACGACGGCCATGGGGGAAAAAATGCAAGCCTACCAGTTTTGGCCATTCTCCTCTTCAGACGTACATAATTGGAAATATAACAATCCCCCTTTTTCTGAGCACCCCACCTGGCACACAGGTCTGGTTGAGTCATTGATGTTTTCACACTAGCCTACTTGAGATGACTGCCAACAACTCATAGGGACTGTCTTCATGACAGGGGATCAAAATAGAATACTCCTGGAAGCTGGAAAAAAATATCCTCTGACCAGATGCGTGACTGACACAACTTCCCAAGATAATCAAAGCCAGCTTTCCTTTGAACCAACCCAACTGTGGCCCCCAAATCTTTGAAGGTAGGGAGCATCTGTTCACTTATCACCGGGCTCTAATAGTGGGTTTCCGTGCGGCCGCTAGGCGACCAACTAATTAGGCCAAGGTAAGAGAGATTATTCAAGGGCCTGAAGAACCTCTCTCTATGTTTCTAGAGAGAATTATGGAGGCATATAGAAGATACACTCCTTTCAATCCTCAGGCAGAGGATCAAAAGTCATCTGTCACAATGGCCTTTATTGGGCAAGCTGCCCCGGATATTAAAAGAAAGTTAAAATGCTTAGATGGATTACAAGATATGACTTTGAGAGATTTAGTCAGAGAAGCTGAGAAGGTATACTTTAAGAGAGAAACTGAGGAAGAGAAGGGAACAAAGGGAGGATAAAAGAAACAAAAGACAGACTAAGGCGCTGACTAAGGTCCTGGTCACAACAACAAATAGGCCAGAAATTAAGAAACAGGGAGACAGGAAGGGATACCTGGGCCCACGCCAGAGGCCACTCCTTGCCTCAGATCACTGTGCCTACTGTAAAAAAAAGGACACTGGGCCAAAGAGTTCCCTAGAAAGAGACAGCCACTCCTGCCAGCCATTCTGACTCTTGAGGATGACTCCAAAAGTCGGGGCTAACATCCCCTCCCGGAGCTCAGGGTAACTTTTGAAGTGTAGGGGACCCCAGTAAACTTTGAAGTGGATACAGGGGCAATATACTCAGCCCTCAAGGCCCCATTGGGCCATCTATCAAATTAAAGGTCTCTAGTTCAAGGGGCAAATGGCAGTAAGTATCGGGCTTGGACAACTAAGAGGACCATAGACCTGGGAAAAGGAAAATCCATCAATCCTTCCTAGTAATCACAGAATGCCTGGCCCCATTGATGGGCAGAGATCTGCTCACCAAGCTCTGGGCCAAAATAACTTTTAACCCTGAAGGCAACCAAGTGGGATTTCTAAATCCTTCAGTAAAAACTCCTATAGTCATGGCTCTAACTATGTCAGTAGAAAATGTACATCAACTCACTCAACTTTGTTCAAAGAAACTTGCAGGCATTCCTGAAGGATCAAGAACAGAGTTTTCCACTGACCAAATCACAGCAAAAGGACTGAATGGGTAACAAAAGCCTGTCGGGTCCATCAATTGGTTTATGCTTACCCTTCCAAGCTTCCTGGAGGAAAGCACCTAGGAGGAAAAAGACCAGGACAATTCTGGGAAGTGAACTTTACTGAAATTAAGCATGCAAGGTATGGACTTAAATATCTCCTAGTCTTTGTAGATACATTTTCAGGATGGATTAAAGCCTTCCCCACCAAAAAGAAAGAAAGAAAGAAAGAAAGAAAGAAAGAAAGAAAGAAAGAAAGAAAGAAAGAAAGAAAGAAAGAAAAAGAAAGAAAGAAAGAAACAGCACAAATGGTGGTCAAGAAGATCCTGGAAGATTTTTTTCCAAGATACGACCTGCCTAAGGTAACACAGTCTGATAATGGACCTGCATTCATGACCCAGGTACGTTAGGGGTTAGCCAGTACCCTGGGGATTACATTGTGCTTATAGACCACAGAGTGCAGGACAGGTAGAATGAATGAATAGAACCATTAAAGAGACCTTAATGAAATTAAGCTTAGAGACCGACATAAAAGATTGGACAATGCTTCTGCCTTATGCAATGTTTCATGCAAGAAATTCTCTCTCTGTTTCTTTGTGTAACCTCACCCACTATGAAATTCCCTATGGGGCCCCTATTCCAGTAAGGGACCTAACCCCAACTCTAAGACCTAACGATCCCTTCCACACCACCATGCTTGACAGACTTACAGCTGTTGAAAGAACTCAGCGATACCTGTGAAAACAGCTGGCCACTGCCTACCAACCTGGAGATGAGGGGACTCCACATCAATATCAAGTAGGAGACTTTGTCTATGTAAGACAACATCAGGTGTCATCCCTGGAACCCCACTGGAAAGGACCATACCAGGTTCTACTTATAACACCTACAGTGGTAAAGGTAGACAGAATCACTTCCTGGATCCTGGCCTCTCATCTCAAGCCTGCACCCTGTCCAGACTCTGCCTGGAAACTGGAAGAGACTGGTAACCCTTTCAAATTGTGTATTCGCCAGGTGGATGAAGCTATAGAGTCTCTCCTTGACCACCAGTAGTTCTAACCCTCATCAGCCCTTTCAGCAGCGATGGCTGATCACAAATCCTACTGGAGAAGAAGTATAATCTATCTCACATATAGCCCACTTTGGGACCTGGTGGCCATTTCTCCACCCAGACATTTGTTAGCTGGCTATAGGTCTTTCCTATTAGGATATCCCTGATGAAGAGGATACCACTAAAATTTCATTAAATACCTTTTGTACCATAAATAATGGAAACAAACATTATGGATGTCGGGACAGGTAAGCCAGGTGCAGGTTGGCTAGCCTAGATTACTATGTTTGCCCGGCAGACAATCAAAGCCACAAACAGCAACAGCTGTGTGGAGGAAAAGCCAATTTCTTCTGTAAGTCATGGGGATGTGAGCATACAGGGGCTTCCTGATGGAACCCGAACTCCTCATCAAATTCTGTACACAGCATTGGCCATATGACCAATTAGATAACCAAAACCCATGGCCCCCAGAGGGGTCTCTAGATCCTCAAATACTGTGTGACCTTTTTAACTTCTGCAAGTGCTCAAAAGGGTAAAAGGAGATTCCCCTATGTGGAGGCCTTTTCCCTCCTTTGCTCACATCCTGAACTATGCTTCTCCAATAGATCCTCACCCTCAGCCTTCATCTCCAGACTATCTGCTGTCACTCCAAACTCAGCAACCTGATTTCTTCCCTTCAATTACTAGATCAAAAACCCAAACCAACACCGGTTCTCAGACCATTGCCCCCTGGCTGAGAAGCAGGTACTGAGGTACCCCTCCACCGACTCACTCCTCTCTTCTCTTGTCACTGCCCGCACTGGGTCCCACCAGGTCCTCTTTCCAGCTAACCCATAGCTCAAACCAGCTGAGGAGAGCCCTCAGACCCTTATCCAAATGTAATGAAAATGGCCTTTAAAGTTGCTCTTTCATCACTGAAAACAGGTTACTAAAAATTTAAAGTCCCTCACAGGCTTTGTGGATACTCACTCCCTTCTTCCCCTCTGCTCTACCTGTTCTACTGCTCAAGTTTTGTTGCTAGGAATATCCCAAACCCCTTTCCCATTATTCTTTTACATCTCTCCTTTCTCATTCTCAGATCCATGAAGCTGCTCTAAGCCCCGACTTCTCTGTCTCCCCCCTCTGTACCAGGCCCACAGAAAAGTTTTCACTGACCTTCTCCAGGAGTCTTCACCATGGCTGACTTTAGGACTTTCAGCAAAAAAGTCCCTATAAACGATTTCAGTGTAGATAACCTTCCTCATTTAATGTTGCCCTGTTCCACTTGGCCACTGGCTAAAAATAATCAGCACTCCTAAGCTAGACACCCCCTTACTAGTTTTTCACAAAATATGTGAACAATTCCTCTGGCCTTGAACTGGGGCTTCACAGAGATGGCAACATTTCTAAGATAAAGAAGTTACCATCTGGGCTCCATGGTAACAGCTGGCAGGGGGAAAAAAAGAAAGGGAAGTAAAAGCTCTCCCCCACCCAGTTGTCCTTGAAAAGTTAACTTGCCCAGAACAGAGAAAAAAAAAACAGAAACAAAAACAGCTTTTTGTGAACTTCTGCAGAGTGTGATCTTCTGAGCCACTTCTCTTACATGTTGGGTACAAAATTCTGAAACTACCTAAACTTGGAATTCAGAAGATTAATTGATTACAACCGAAGCAATGCCCTCTGAATCTGGGTGCAACCAAATAGGACTGTTTCACTGTCTTTGGTGCTATCTTAGGTGCCTTGCCTTGTCCGTCCCTACAACAGTATAATTCTATATACTAAAACATTGTTGATGTTTTCATGAAATGAAAAACGGATGTGATTAATTGTGTAATGGTGCATATGTTACCCAGAATGCTCTATCATGACGCAGGTTCATTTGAAGATCGAATAGGTGGGACATACAACCCGGTTTCACTGGGAACATATGTCCCTCACTTTAGCCATCCTATAAAGAATAGGAGTTGCCACAAGGGTGGGCACAGGAACCACTGCCCTGGTCCATGGGACACAACAAATGACCCAGTTAGAAGCAGAAATAGACCAAAACTTAAATATATTAGAAACCTCCATAACAGCTTTGCAGGAATCTTTAACCTCTCTCTCTGAAGTTCTTTTACAGAACAGTTGAGGGTTGGACCTCCTCTTCATGAGTGAAAGGGACCTTTGTGCTGCATTGAGGGAGGAATGTTGTGTGAAGTTGTCAGAAGCCAGTGGTGAGCTACTACCTGCTTTATCAGGAAAGGCCCCTCTTCTTAGCTTTCCTGTCTTTTGGCCAGTAGGTACCAAGAAAGACAGACTCTGTCCTTGGTAAATCCAAAAAAAGTGAGACCACTGGGACTGGGACTGGGACTGGTTGTGCTTGCCTGGCTTTCTGAATCCCACGTTTAGAGAGTTCCATCACCCAGGACGTTATGTGAGGTAACCTCAATCAGGAAGTGAATGAAGTCACTGCCTTGGCAACCACTTTGTCCTAAGAGTTGCTTCCAAGGGTCCCATGAGATGGAGGGTGCCCCTACTTCCTGTGACATTTTCACACGTTGGAATGGTATATCAACCATAGGCACCCGAGAACAGCTCTCCACACAGGCCTGGTTTGGTCAATCTTCTCTACATTAAGATGAAAGAGGCTGATAAAGACACATCCCTTCATTCTGACCAGGTTGTTTACCATGGAAGTTGAGTTTTCCTCCCTCAGGTCCTTCATAGCTGCCTACAACTTCTCCAGGGTATCATTTCTGCATGGTCCTTTGAGGATCTCAGCAGGTTGAAGATCCCCTACATTCCTGTAGTGTAAGACCAACTTTTTCCCTGCTATTCTGTAAAGTTACATTGAGGGAACAGTGTATGGTTAGGGTAATAACAGGTTTTATTTGGGATAGGAATCATTCTGCTGGATGAATAATGGTATTGGGAACCTGTGATATTTACAAGAATATATAGTTGAAATATAAGTATAAAAACAGAAATCTAGGTAAGATTTGAAGCCCAGAAGAGCATTGGGCCCTTGATTGGGATACTTAGCTTTTAAATATCTTCTAAACAGATGTCTCAGATAAATCGATATACAATGGCATAGGACCTTGAAAATTGGATGATTGAATGTAGAAGAAAACATCCACTCATATAGGCATAGTTGGTAGGATTAGGAAGACAGTCAGTAGGTTTAGGAAGAAAAGTGAGTATAGGATTTGGACAAAAAGTTCTTTAGCAATAGGGTTTGCGGTAGAGAGTGAATGTAAATGTCACCACATGTGAAGAGTCAGACACAATGATGAACTGGGGAAAATATATGGGGAAGCAGATATCAATGGAGATATTAAGAAATCAGGCAAAGTATAAATTGAGTGATAGGATTAGACATTTTCAACAGGGTAGAGGTTGAGTATAAAATCTTAGAAAGAATCAAATATTTAGTCACCAATAGGATTGACATTTGAGAGAATTAGGCAATCTGGACATGGATATTGTTAGTAATCCATGCACACTTTCCATTTAGGCTTTGGCACAGTCATAAGTGTGAACTTTGCATTTTGTTTCCAGAATATTACTGTGATAAAGTGCATATGTAGATCAGGTGACATCAGTATTTCTTCCACCATTTCTGTAGGCAATATTTTGAAGGTGTATAAATTAGTATAGGGTGTACAAATAGGTGTTCCCTGTGTCTAGGAATATAGATAAAATGAATGAATACACCATACTGTGAATAAATAATATTACTGGTTCCAACTTTAAATATTGGATTGAATTGATATTTACAAATTTACAGGAAATCTTATATTGAGATACATACATTCATTACAACCATTTATACATCTAATGGTAATATTAGGTTTATGGTTTATCATGAAGAGTGTGTGAGTTTTGCTTTAAAAGTGATTATTGAAATCTAAAATAAAATGAAGTATCATGAAAAGACCAGTCAAAAAACATAGAGGAATACTTGTGTACTGAAGCAAGAAGTGATTAAAAGTGAAACAAAAGCCTATCAATTTGCAAAATTGTGAATGAAATATATATCCTATGATGTGCATAAACTGAAGAAATAGTCATGTAACAGTGTTGAATAAAAATGAAGGTCAAAATACACATCATGTCCCATAGGAATCTACTTGCATTGATGTTAAAGTGGGTCAGTTACTGTAGAAAAATTAGGACTTCTATGCACCATTCACTGAATTTTGATTTCAGTACTAGGATACAATATGTATTTAAGGTGGATGAATATTTCTGAAAATAACTTTGTGAACATTTGGTTATAAATCCACATTCATGAACATGAATGCATTTAGGGATTGTATAATAAGACACATATATTTTACATTCTGAAAAATCTGGAGAGTGTGTGTGTATATATATATATATATATATATATATATATATATATATATATATATATAGAGAGAGAGAGAGAGAGAGAGAGAGAGAGGCATTAAAAGGTAGCAATATATATGCCAATCGAAATTCATCATGAAATATATAACATCCACAGATCCAAAACTATTCATTTTACTGAACATGGATTTATGTATTATATTGTTCAACTAGGAAGCTCACCCATAGTTTTAATTTTCAATTCCAACAACGTTTAGGAGGAGTGACCTCTTCTAAAAATTTGTATCTGCCAAGTCAGCCATCTAACAAAAATGTACATGTGATACCAGGTAGGATTCTATATGTACATTCAAAAATACATGTGCTGAATAGCCTACAGATAAAGGGAGATAGGAATTCACATATTTGTTAACTATAAAACACATGGAGAACTATTTCAATTTAAAATTGACTAGATTTATAACACCTACCCTTTATCATGCAAAAGGTAAATCCAACTATACACCATGCCTCTCTAAACTGCTTGTATTTCTATTCTGTTTGGGTTCTTTTTCTCCATCACTTTAGGATTGCTGCAATCTGGCTGGGCACAATTCAGGAGCCACTTGTCAAAAGAAACTAAAATTACTTTTAGAACCACACATGACTAAAAATTAGCTCCTCGGGAAAAACCCTCAGAGCCCAACTGCCACTACTGGCTTCCCACAAGCTCTCAACCTCCACACTCCTTCTCTTGAGGTCGATTGGCTGGGTCGTGTGGGCAGAGCCCAAAAAGTCCCACAATGAGCAGCTCCGTTGTCTGAAAGGGTGGGGAAACAGCCCAATGGCATTACCACAGAGGAGCCAATCAGCTAGATATTGCTGGGGCTGCTGTGAGCCAATCATCAGCTTGCAGTCTGAAAGGGTGGGGAAACTGCTCAATGAGCATCTCCAATGAGCATCACCGCAGAGGAGCCAATTAGCTTGATGTTGCTGGGGCCGCTGTTAGCCAATCATCAGCCGGCAGTCTGAAAGTTTGTTTGGCCCCTTGGGCTGTGCCTCTCAACACCTCCCCCTCTCTGTTTAAACAACAAGCATGTGGCTTAGGGACCATGCCTGCCTTAGGTTGTCCAATAGTACATATGGTGCTTACCCATTATCGAATGAGCTGACCTCAAGGTATCAGCCTCCAGTCTTAGATTGGTACCATTGCAATTGGATCTTACCCGTCACTAGCTACAGGTCCAGTATACAGTCACACCTGTGGAGAGGTCTTTGTACCAGCGGGGGGTGAGGTTCTTTGTCTCACCTCTGTTGGCCCCCAAATTTTAGCTGAACGACCATGACAGCAGAAGGGAGGAAGATACACCAAGCCAATTGACGGCTCCTTTTGGAAAAATTGTACCACCGATGACATCATCAGCAAAAATACCCCAACACTACCACAAGTCAATTCACCAACATATTGTTCACAATGCATGCAGGTGAGTTCACAATGCATACAGGTGATACATAGTCGAGGCAAGTTCTGCAAGCAGTTCAGTGATGGCTATTGCAGAAGCTGTAGATTGGTTTTATCTTTGTCTTTACAGGCACTGGGATGAAGATAGGAATTCTGGCAATAATGGCCAAAGAAAAATTATGTAACATTCCAGAAGGTACTAAAAGAAAACAATTTTCTTAACAATTTACATTGTCTTGAAGAGAATTATTAAATATAATGAAAAGAAAAGGTGAAAGTAAACAAACATATCTGTTAACCTCCTTTTTTGTACACATTTTAAAACAATCCTCAACAGGTGTTTACCCAATTTAAATTAAAACATTTACATCAAGTGTATAAAAATATATTTGGATCCATTTTTTCATGAGCGCTCATCATATATGATATATGGACATACGTACATTCAAACATATAACAAAAAACACAAGTGTGCACACGTAATATAATACATACAACACATAACATAAGAGTAAAGGCCTTATAACATTTTACAGGTGAAATCTCCATTGCAATGTCTAAAAACTCTATAGTCCAAAAATAGAACTGATCAGCAAAACATTAACCTAGGTTTGTATGAGCTCAAAAAACAAAATAGAACTTCATGACATGGGAAAGGGTAATAATAAAATAGATATTGAAAAAAGCATCCTGGATTTGTCACAGATGTAAGAATAGCCAAACTGGAGTTCTGGATATCAGCTGTTATGGATTTGAGCCAAATCATATTTTTTTAATCTGTAGAAATCGCTTTAGTTAGTCTCTCTGGAATCCAAATCGGCTGCTGTTCTCCCTGTGGAAACACACAAACAGACCTCCAACTCCAGACAATTACTGGGTCAGGACATTTCCATTGTCCTGTTAGAATATCCTTCCAAAGTACCTTGGGCTTATGTACATTTTTTGGACACATATGCCTTTCCACAGGAATAAGCCTGATGAATCCAAATTTCCAAAGTTTAGAGTAAAAAGGGTTATTTTAAGTTTATCTTTGGGGAATATATACCCCTTCCCAATTCCTTTTTTTTTTTTTTTGTTTAATTAGTACGTTTTAATAGTTTGATGAGCTCATTTAACTATGCCTTGTCCCTGCGGATTGTATGGGATTCCTGTTATATGAGTAATGCAAAATGATGAGCAAAATTCTTTAAAAGAGGTAAAAGTATAACCAGGGGCAACATCTGTTTTTAACTGTTTTGGAATGCCCACAGTGGCAAATTTTTGTAAGCAATGAGCTATAACATCTTTAGTTTTTTTTCTCCGGCATGAAGGGAGTCCATCAAAAATTCAGAAGAAGTATCAACTGTAACATGCAAATATTTTAATTTTCCAAATTCTGGCAAGTTTGTGACGTCCATCTGCCAAATATGGTTAGGTATCAATCCTCTAGGATTGACTCCAAGATTAACTTGTGGTAAAATGGTCACACAATTTTGACATTGTTTTATTATTTGTCTAGCTTGTTCCTTAGTTATTTTAAAGCGCTTATGTATAGTATTAGCATTGACATGGAATTTTTTATGAAAATTTGTAGCTTCTTCTACTGTAGAGAAAATATGTATGTCATGCGTAGTTTTATCTGCTAAATCATTACCCAAACTAAGGGCTCCAGGCAATCCTGTATATGTCCTGATATGCCCTATAAAGGACGGATCTTTTCTGTCCCAGATTAGACTTTGTATAGTGGAAAGAAAAGAGAAAACAGGAGAGGAAGGGGAAATTTGTTTCTTCCTAAGATTATATATTCAAACTCAACCCTGTTGAAAATGCATAATCATATCACTCACTTTATACTTTGCCTGATTTCATAATGTCTCTAAAGATATGTGGTTTCCTGCATATTTTCACCAGTTCACCATTGTGACTGACCCTTCACATGAACTTATGTTCACTTTCACTCTCTAACCACAACCCTAATGCTCCAGAACTTTTGTTCCAAATCCTATACTCACTCTTCTTCCTAAACCAACTCTGTACCTAATTCTACCTACTATCCGTTTTTGACTGGATGTTCTCTTCAACATTCAATCATCCAAGCTACAAGGTCCGATGCCATTGTATATCTATTTATCTGAGACATCTGTACACAATGTAAATCAAAGTTAAGTATCCCAATCAAGGGCCCAATGCCCTTCTGAGCTTCAAAATTACCTAGATTTCGGTTTTAATTCATATATTTAACCTCTATATTTTTATAAATATCTCAGGTTCCCAATACCATTATTCATCCCGCAGGATTATTCCTAACTCAAATCAAACATTTTATTAGCCCTAAGAATACACTGTTCTATCAACCTAAATTTAAAGAAAAGCAGGGACAGAGTTGGTCTTACAATACAGGAATGTAGGGGATCTTCCACCTGCTGAGAACCTCCAAAGTCCATGCAGAAATGAATCCTGGAGAAGATATAGTCAGCTATGAAGGATCTGCGAGAGCAAAAGTCATCTTCCATGGCAATCACCCTGGTCAGGATGAAGGGATGTGTCTGAATCAGCCTCTCTCTTCTTAATGTAGAGGAGATTGACCAAACCAGGCCTGTGTGGATAGCTATTCCCGGGTTCCTAAGGTTGACATACCATTCTAACTTGTGAAAGTTTCAAAGGAAGTAGGCGAAGCCTCCATCTAATGGGACACTTGGAAGCAACTATTAGGACAAAATGGTTTACAAGGCAGTGAATTTATTCAGTTCCTGAAGGGAGTGACCTCACCTCACTTTCTTGGTGATGGATCTCTCTGAACTTGGGATACTGGAAACCAGGCACATAGAGCCAGTCCCAGTCCCAGTCCCAATGGGCTCACTTGTTTGGATTTACCAAGGACAGAGTCAGTCTTTCTTTGTACCTACTGATGTTAGGATGGCAAAAGCAAGGAGAGCTCTGAAGAAGGGCCTTTCCTGAGAAAGCAGGTAGTGGCTAAACACTAGCTTCTGACAACTTAACAGAGTTGGTCAAGGAGAACAGACCTGAGACAGGACAGGACTTTTCAGGGGAAAATTGTATGGCCCACCAGTCAGAGGACACTCCCTAGAGTCACAAACCTACTTGGGGGAAGGAGGTGCCAATATGGGTGTGGTTTTGGGTTTATGATTTTGTCTCATGTTCTGAGAATAGGTAGGAAAGGTGGTTTGTTTTTTGGGGTTGAACTGTTTCTAGTAAGACGTTTGACAAGGCGAGTGTTTCTATGTCTGTGTATCCCACTATGTCCGTGGTTGTAGATATTAGAAAAGAGAATGCATCAATGGATTTGTCCTGTCTTGTAGAAAGCTTCCCAGCATTCATCCTGCCCAATTAATGAATGGATTGCAGCTTTCCTTAAGGATGGGCAACACCAACGATCTTAGTAATTTTCAATTTTCTTTCTGAATTCTCGCCAATCTCCAGAATAGGCTCATGGTTTTGTGTCCAAGATATGTACCACCTCCAAGCTCTGTGACATGGCCATGTACTGGATAGATGAAGGGAATGGCGAGCATCTCAGAAAACGCAGATATCAGTGTGACCAGTAAACTCTCAGTGGAGAAACCCTTCTTTGAGCCTTTTGCTTACATAATATTCTGTTGCCTTGAATGTCAAGAAGTTCTTTGTTTCGGACCACCCCTTTGTGAAGCCTGAAGAAAACAGTTTTCAGATCTAAATGAATGGGCATAACCTGTGGCTCTTTGCTTACTTGCTTTGGAAATGGATGTGTCTGAATCCAACTCTATGCCCTGTGTGAGGCTGTGTCTTAGATTCTCTGCAACTGATAGATCTAAAGAAAGATCCCATGTGTGCATCCAAAACCAAAATGGCCAAAAGAGCAGTCATTGTGGGTGAAGTTTCTCTCCGTCCTCTGTTAGGTTCTTGACGTCCATCAAGTGAGAATTGGGATCCTTTGGGTCAAATGAGTTTTTCAAAGCACTGCAGATGTGGTTGGGTTTTCTTATGACTGAAATTCACATAAAGAATCTACACCTGACAGTCAGTAGGCCTCAAATTGCAGAAGAAGATCAGTATTAATGGCAGGTGTATTTGATCAATCCTGGTTCACTGGAAGGGTTTCCAGGCCACCCTGACTTTAGGCAAATTAGCGGCAAGGGAGCATGTTTTGGACACTGTCTTGGGCTATGCCCCTCATGGAAACGTCCAGCCAGAGGTTATGATGAGTGTCTATATGGAAGAAGATGAGGGCCATTGGGGAGTGTTTTGGTTTTAATTGTGGTCATTTGTGTGGCATTTGGAAGAGATGACTGGGTCCACCTGGGCTTGAACTCTGGTGTGATTCCCCTTAGAGACTGAGTTCTGGAACTGAGCTCAGAGAAGTATTGCCATTAATTGTGTTGGGATTTTATGAGACCACGCATAAGAGTCGCCCTTTAAACTGAGATCTAGCATTGAAGTGCTCTGTCCCATAATGAAAGATCCACAAACAGTGAAAGCAATGACACATGAAACAGACAAGACAAGACAATAAAGACAGGCAATGGACGTCCAACACTGAGATCAGGACTGAGTAGCCGGCAATAACCAATGGGCTGGCAATACCGAATCCAAAACAAAATATCACTGAGTCGAGGAATCTATTATAACTAAATTTCCCAAGTCCTCTGGGGCGTCCTCCAGGAACGTGGCCTGTGGCTCTGTGACACGTCTGTCAGCCACTGTCGGAGAGAGCTCACACTCTTCATCAATAGCCATTTTTCCAAGTCCTAACCTGAAACCTGAAACCAGGAATAGGAGACTTACTTACCCCAAGAGTAGCCCGTTGGGGTCTCTCATCCGCCGCTGCCAGATATCAGTGGAAACTTCATGTGTAAAGGTCAGGCGTGCATTGGAGGAAGAGACCACCAAGAAACTGACTCATGAAACAGCAAAGGGTTTATTGGAGTTCCAGCATGCTGGGGCTCAGAGCTCACTTGAATACAGCAGAGAGCCCTGAGAAGAGCTTGAGCAGAGCTTATATACTTTCCTTGCCGAGGGCAAGGAGGAAAGTTTATTGATGGGTCAGTGGGAGTGGGCAGTTTGCATGCAACCAGGTGAGAGAGTAAATTCTGCAGTTTGAAAACTGGGGACAGCACATTCTGGGAACAAGATTAGCAAACAGTTCTCAAGATTTCAACAGTGTTTTGTTAAGCATAGAGAAAAACAGGAAGTGACAAGTACCTATTTAATTAACCATTCAATAACAACTATACCTTTTTAAATGGATGTTCTCATCTACATTCAATCTTCCAAGGTACAGGGTCCTATGACATTGTATATCAATTTACCTGAGACATCTGTGCAGAACGTAATTCAACGCTAAGTATCCCAATTAAGGGCCCAATGCCATTCTGGGATTCAAATCTTACTTAGATTTCTGTTTTCCTACATATATTTCAACTATATATTCTTATACATATCACAGCTTCTCAATAGAATTATTCATAAACAGAATGATTCCTAACCCAAATCAAACATGTTATTAACCCTAACCCTACAGTGTTCCCTCAATCTAACTTTAAAGAAGAGCACGGACAGAGTTGGTCTTATAATACAGGAATGTAGGGGATCTTTCACCTGCTGAGAACCTCAAAGGTCCATGGAGAAATAAGCCATGGAGAAGATGTAGGCAGCTATGAAGAACCTGAGAGAGCAAAAGTCATCTTCCATGGCAAACAACCTGGTCAGGATGAAGGGATGTCTCTGAATCTGCCACTCACACCCTGTGAACTGCGCCACTTCACAGGTGAATAACGAGTTAGAACGACAAAAAATTATCTTGTTAGGATCTTACAGAAAAATGGGTGTGCACCGAAACCTAGAAGAATGATTTCCACCAATGAGGTCCGGTAATTGAGTCTCAAACACGAGCCAAATGTGCGACCGGAGATCCGGGCTGACAAATCTGTGTGGCCTGCCCCGTGGCTAGAGACAGCAGGGCACCACCTAGAAGCGACCAGCTGGCAGGGAGAAACGTTGCTGCAGATTCTGTGGAATCCTGCTGGCTGACCTCCAACTGAGCCCCGGGCTGAGTTTGGGATTTCAAACGGGGAAGGAAGTGCTACAGTTCTATCCCCCCACAATAAAAACTCCACCAAGGAAACCAACGGTCACCATCTTGGAGAGCAGAAGTAACCACCGCCACTCTCCAACAGATTGCAACAATAAAACAGGTTTGTGTTACTCAGCTCATCTCCCATACAGCAGGGAATTCACATAAAATCTCTCTTAGGCTTTCCATTGGAGAGATTATCAGAGAGAGCCTGCATAAAGACGTCGGGAAAACTACAGGCACCTGACCTTCAACTTCCCCTCCCATCAGCGGCGAAAACGAAACCTGTCTAGCCAGAGCTGGGAGAGGGGCAAGAGGAAAAAATCAAAACAATAGAGTGCCGGGGTTCCCCATAGACACCATTCACACCCAAGAAACGGCAGGCCCAGAGGACAGTATGAGCTGCCGAGAGGCATCACTCAGGGGAAATCTGATCTAGCATGAGAAACCAGGACTAGCAGGAGATAACAGGGGACTAGAGGCCAGGCCCGCGTGACTGGGCGGCTGGAGAACGCCCACCCACTGGTCACAAACAGCCCGCTGCTGGTGCGACTGGGTGGCTGGTGCCCGCCTGCCTACCAGCGACCAATCGCCCGCTGGCTGCACGTGCAACTGGGTGGCTAGAGATCTCCCGCCCACCAGTGACAGCCCACCCGCTGACTGTGTGACTGGACAGCTGGAGACCGCCCGCCCGCCGGCGACCGGGAGTTGAAAACAAACAGAGACAGATCAGTCCCAGCCCACTCCCATTTGAACACCCTGCAAGGAGCCTGGGGCCCGCCATAGCAGACAGGTGACATCACTGGAGCTCGGCCATCGCAATTCCTTCCAAGCAGAATTCACTTTAGCAGGCATAGTCTACCAACACAAAGGAGAGACAACAGATATATTAAACCAAAACAAATCTATAGAATAGAGCAGAAAAACAGCAATCAAATAGAGATGGAAAACAACGTGAACATCATGAAAAAACAAAGGAAAAAAATGTGTACAAACAATGCAGGACAACTTAATTCTACAGGAGGACCTAGAATCATCAGAAACAGGGATAGGGAAAAAAACTCAAGGCTTACCTAACTCAGATGGAAAGGGATATTAGAGAATACATGAATCAGCAAGTCCTAGCAATAAAAGTATATTTTGAAAATGAATTAAACAAATTCAAATGGCAAAGAACAAGCTTTACCAGGAGATAGAGATCTTAAAAAAATCAAACAGTAATCCTAGAAATGCAGGAAACTATTAATTAAAACTCAAACGAGAATATTACAAATAGACTAGATCAAATAGAAGTCAGAACATCAGATAATGACGACAACGTTTATCAACTTGAAAAGAATATAGTCAACACAGAAAAGATGCTTAAGTCCCAAGAGCAGTCTATTCAAAAGATATGGGATGTCATAAAAAAAACAAATTTCACAGTCATCGGAATAGAAGAAGCCATAGAGATTCAAACCGAAAGAATGGACAACATATTAAATGAAATAATTCTAGAAAACTTCCCAGAGATGAAAGATGGAATGAATTGCCAAATCCTTGAAGCCTACAGGACCCCAAACATTCAAAACCATAATAGACCAACTCCAAGACATATAATTATGAAGATAGCCAAAATACAGAACAAGGAGAGAATATTAAAAGCTACGAGAGAAAGGAGGCGGATTACATTCAGGGGTAAACCAATTAGATTAACGACTGATTTTTCATCACAAACTTTGAAAGTGAGAAGATCCTGGAACAATGTATTTCAAACACTGAAAAATAATGAATTCCAACAAAGAATACTGTATCCAGCAAAATTAAGCTTCAGATTTGACAATAAAATTAAAATCGTTCACAATGAATAAAAACTAAAAGAATTCACACCCATAACACCAGCACTGCAAAGGATTTTGGGCAAAATACTACAAGAAGAAGAATTGAAAAATAGTGCCCCAAACTAACAGTGGGAGGTATCTCAGTAAAGGGGGAGGAAAATAACCAAAAAGTAAAAACTAGCCAAACTAAAATAAATAAATAAATTAACATGAATGGATGTACAAATCATATTTCAATTGTAACCTTAAATGTTAATGGCCTAAACTCACCATTCAAGAGACATAGGGTAGTAACCTGGATCAAAAAAACAAATCCAACAATATGCTGCTTTCAGGAGACTCATATGATAGGTAAAGACATACACAGGCTGAAAGTAAAAGGTTGGGAAAAATCATACCACTCACAGGGCACACGGAAGCAAGCAGGAGTGGCCAAACTCATATCAAATACAATCAACTTCAAACCTACGTTAATCAAAAGGGATAAAGAAGGACACTATATAACGTTAAAAGGAACCATCCACCAACATAACATAACAATTACCAATTTGTATGCAGCAAACAAATGAGCTGCCACACTCATAAAACAAACTCTTCTCAAGTTCAAGAGTCAAATAGACTACAACATAATAATTATAGGTGACGTCAACAGACCGCTCTCACCATTAGACACATCCTCTAGACAAAAACTGAATAAAGAAACTATAGAACTCAACAGCACAATCAATAACCTAGACTTAACCGACATATATAGAATATATCAACCATCATCAAGTGGATACACCTTCTTATCAGCAGCAGATGGATCCTACTCAAAGATAGACCATATATTAGGTCATAGGGCAACTCTTAGTTAATATAAAGGCGTGGAGAAATACCATGCACCATATCAGATCATAATGAAATGAAACTGGAAATCAATGATAAAAGAAGGAAGGAAAAATCCTACATCACATGGAAAATGAACAATATTCTACTGAATGATCAATGGGTTACAGAAGACATTAAGGAGGAGACAAAAAAATTCTTAGAGACAAATGACCATACAGACACAACCTACTGTAATCTATGGGACGCAATGAAAGCAGTTTTAAGAGGAAAATTCTTTTCTTGGAGTTCTTTCCTCAAAAAAAGAAAAAAACAACAACAAATAAATGAACTCACACTACACCTCAAAAACCTAGAAAAGGAAGAGCAAAACAACAGCAAATGTAGTAGACGACATTAAAATAAGAGCAGAAATCAACGAAATTGAAACAAAAAATCATTGAAAAAATTGATAAACTAAAAGTTGGTTCTTTGAAAAAATAAATAAGATTGACAGGCCCTTAGCCATGATAACGAAGAGAAGAAGAGAGAGAACTCAAATTATTAACATAGGGGGTGAAAAATGCAATACCACAACAGACACTACAGAAATATAGAAGATAATTAGAAAGTATTTTGAAACCCTATATTCCAATAAAATAGAAGATAGTGAAGATATCAATAAATTTCTTAAGTCATACGATCTGCCCAGATTGAGTCAGGAAGACACACACAATTTAAACAGACCAATGACAAAGGAAGAAATAGAAGAAGCCATCAAAAGATAACCAACGAAAAAAAGCCCTGGACCGGATGGGTAAACAGCGGAGTTCTACAAAACCTTCAAAGAAGAATTAATACTGATTCTTTTCAAGCTCTTTCAAGAAATAGAAAAAGAAGGAGCTCTTTCAAATTCATTCTATGAGGCCAAAATCACCCTGATCTTGAAATCAGACTAAGACACTTCAAAGAAACAAAACTACAGACCAATATCTCTAATGAACTTGGATACAAAAATTCTCAATAAAATCCTGATGAATCGAATACAAAAGCATTTCAAAAAAAATTGTGCACCATGATCAAGTAGGATTCACCCCTGGGATGCAAGGCTGGTTCAATATACGGAAATCAATAAATACTATTCACCACATCAATAGACTTAAAGACAAGAACCATATGATCATCTCGATAGATGCAGAAAAAAACATTTGACAAAGTACAGCATCCCTTTATGTTCAAAACACTAGAATAACTAGGGATAACAGGAACTTACCTCAACATTGTAAAAGCTATATATGCTAAACCTCAGGCTAGCATCATCCTAAATGGAGAAAAACTGAAGGGATTGCCTCTAAAATCTGGAACAAGACAGGGATGCCCTCTATCACCACTTCTATTCAATTTAGTTCTTGAAATTCTAGCCAGAGCAATTAGACAATAGAAATTAAAGGCATAAAAATAGGAAAACAAGAACTGAAATTATCACTATTTGTGGATGACATGATAATATATATAACAGACCCAAAAGGGTCTACAAAGAAACTGCTAGAGATAATAAATGAATTAAGCAAAGTGGCAGGATATAAAATCAACACGCATAAATCAAAGGCATTTATGTATATCAGGAGCAAAACTTCTGATATGGAAAGGAGGAAAACCACTCCATTCACAATATCCTCAAAGAAAATAAGATACTTGGAAATCAACCTAACAAAAGAGGTGAAAGATTTATATAATGAAAACTACAGAATCCTAAAGAGAGAGATAGAAGAAGATCTTAGAAGATGGAAAAATGTACCCTGTTCATGGATAGGCAGAACTAACATCATCAAAATGGTGATATTACCCAAAGTTCTCTACAGGTTAAAATGGATGCCAATCAAAATCCCAACGGCATTTCTTGTAGAAATGATAAAGCAATCATGAAATTCATATGGAAAAACAAAAGACCCAGAATAGCAAAAGCAATTCTAAGCAGGAATTTGAATCTGGAGGTATAGCGATACCAGAGTTCAAACTCTACTACAAAGCAATAGTTATAAAAGCAGCGTGGTACTGGTACCAAAACAGGCAGGTGGATCAGTGGTAGAGAATAGAGGACACAGAAATCAATCCACAAAATTACAACATTCTTATATATGATAAAGAGGCTAAAAGCATATTGGGAGATGGATAGCATCTTCAACAAATGGTGCTGGGAAAATTGGAAATCCATATGCACCAAAATGAAACTGAATCCCTTTCTCTCGCCATGCACAAAAGTTAACTCAAAATGGATCAAGGAGCTAGTGATGAAATCAGAGACACTGCATGTGATAGAAGAAAAAGATGGCTATGATCTACATACTGTGGGGTCGGGCTCCAAATTCATTAATAGGACACCCATAGCCCAAGAGTTAATAATAACAATAAACAAATGGGACTTACTTAAACTAAAAAGTTTTTTCTCTGCAAGAGAAACAATAAGAGAGGTAAATAGAGAGTCTACATCCTGGGAACAATTTTTTACCCCTCACACTTCAGATAGAGCTCTAATATCCAGAATATACAAAGAACTCAAAAAATTAAACAATAAGATAACAAATAACCCAATCAACAAATGGGCCAAGGACCTGAACAGACACTTCAGAGAGGAGGACATACAATCAATCAACAAGTACATAAAAAAATGCTCACCATCTGTATCAGTCAGAGAAATGCAAATAAAAACCACCCTAAGATACCATCTCACTCCAGTAAGATTAGCAGCCATTATGAAGTCAAACAACAATAAGTGTTGGCGAGGATGTGGAGAAAAGGGTACACTTGTACACTACTGGTGGTACTGAAAATTGATAAGGCCAATTTGTAAAGCAGTATGGAGATTTCTTGGAAAGCTGGGAATGAATGCACCATTTGACCCAGCTATCACCCTTCTCGGACTAGAGGGTCTTAACAGAGCGTACTATAGGAATACTGCCACATCAATGATCATAGCGCCACAATTCACAATAGCTAGACTGTGGAACCAACCTAGATGTCCTTCAATAGATGAATGGTTAAAAAACTGTGGCATCTATACACAATGGAGTATTACTCAGCACTAAAAAATGGCAAAATCATAGACTTTGCAAGGAAATGGATGGCATTAGAGCAGATTATGCTAAGCTAAGCTAACCAATTCTTAAAAAAATGCCAAATGTCTTCTTTGATATAAAGAGAGCACCTAAGAACAGAACAGGGAGGAAGAGCATGAGAAAAAGATTAACATTAAACAAAGACGAGTGGGGGGATAGAAAGGGGGAGAGAAGGGAAAGCATATGGAAATGGTAGGAGACCCTCAATGTTACACAAAATTACATATAAGAGCTTGTGAGGGGAAATGGGGGGAAAACAATGGAGAGAATTGAACAACAGCAGATGAGGTAGAGAGGAAAGATGGGAGGGGAGGGGAGGGGGGATAGTAGGGGATAGAAAAGGTAGCAGAATACAACATCACTATTATGCCATTATGTACAAATGTGAATGTGTAACCAATGTGCTTCTACAATTCGTATTTGGGGAAAAATGGGAGTTCATAACCCAATTGAGTCAAATGTATGAAAGATAATATATCATGAGTTTTGTAATGTTTTGAACAATCAATAAAAATAAATAAATAAATAAAGGTTTAAAATTGAGTGGCAAGAAATCAGCTAAAAAAGTGTTGAGATGCATTCATTTTGCTAAGCAGAAACTTTGTTTTGTGTAGTTGTATCTATCACAAATTTATTTTACCAGAAAACTGGCTTTTGAAAATACACTTAATTGAGATTAAAGGATAATCCACCTACCTTCATGAAAAATTCATAGCATTTCCTATATTTTTCATATTTCAATTTTTGGTAAATATTTTGTCATGGACCAGGTCTACTCTTAGGCTATTCTTTCAGAATACTGCCTCATCTGATAAGTTGGTACAATGTGTTGGATTGTTCTTTTCATCTTTTATTTAATAGTTTCTAGCTGATAATGTGTATTTTTCATTATCTTTATTTGGACATACATACCCAACGATATCTTTGCATTTTATGTTTTACTGGGAAGAGACTCATCAAAAGCTCTGTATTATATGTATCAACAATCAAACATTTAGAGCATGCAATTATTCTTAATTTTGCATGAAAATATCTTTGTACCATTTACTTATAAAAATTTAGAACTATTAATAATGTCCCTACTGTACTAAGTAACTAATTACCAGAAAAATTAAACAATTCACTTTATATCAATTATGAATATGAAAAGTACTAAAATAAGTATTTGGCAATTAATACATAATTGATAGAAATTGAAATCATAAGAAAGCCATTTAAAATGTCAGTGCATATGGTCCTTAAATAATAGGTTGTTCAAAAAAATTTCTCTAATTCATAAGATATAATATGCCATATTACAGCGTAACGTGATAAAAAACATTAAATTATCAATATTCATAATAAAGAATGATACCTTTTTTCTTAAATATGTTTATTTGATTTTCATTGTAAGATGTTAATTCTGGAAGACTTCAGAATTAAGAAAGTCTTGGTGTATATTATTTCTAACAGGCTAATCAAAGTACTTTTAAATATATATGTATATATATATATATATATATATATATATATATATATACATAATATATGTAATGCATATGCATGAATATAGACACATATGTATAATAAATGTATTGTAATATATCTATCAGGTGATTATAATTATTAAATTTTTTTAAAAAAAATAGTGACTATAAAAAACAGTCTCAAATTTAAATTTCATAGCATACAACTGTTTGTAATGCCATGAGAGAAAAATAGATATGGAGGAAAAACGAAAAAGGAAGAGAGAGAAGGGGAAAAATGAGGAAGAAAGTGAGTAAAGAAGTGGGAGAGGCGTGTTCGATGTTAAGACAAAAGTGGAGCGGCTGGGTTTGTGATTCAGTGTTAACATGTTTGCCTAGTATGTGTGAGGAACTGGGTTCTATTCTCAGCACCACATACAAATAAAGAAAATGAAGATCCATCAACAACTTAAAAAATAAAAAATAAAAAACTAGAAATATTACTAAAATCTCAAGCATTTATGAATGTTAAATAATAAAATATATGTTACATAGCCTTATGTAATTTCTAGACTCCCCAAAAAAGTCATTAAATGTTGGATTATTAGTGCTATAACTAAAAATCCATTGCTCTTTCCTCTACATTCTGTGGCATTCTAGTGCTAAAATAAATTGTAGTATAACACCAAAAAAAAAAAATCCTAATATTTCTACAGTAACTGACCCAGTTTAACATCAATGCAAGTAGATTCCTATGGGACATGATATGTACTTTGAAGTTTATTTTTATTCAACACTGGTACATTTCTATTTCTTGAGTTTATGCACATTATAGGATATATATTTCATCCACACGTTCACAAATTTATAGGCATTTATTTCACTTTCAATCACTTCCTCCTTCAGAAAACATGTATTCCTCCGTTTCTGACTGGTCTTTTCTTGAAACTTCTTTCCAAACACATTATTTTCGATTTCCATTATCACATTTGAAGCAAAACTCACACACCCCTCATAATAAACCATAACCCTAATATTACCATTAGATGTACAACTGGTTGGAATGAATGATTGTATATCAATATAAGATTTCTTACTTAGTTTCAGATATCAATTCAATCCATTATTTAAAGTGGAACCAGTTATATTATTTATTCACAATGTGGTATTTTCATGCATTATCTCTATATTCATAGACACAGGGTACACCTCTTTGTACCCCCAACACTAATTTATACGTCTTCAAAATATTGCTCCCAGAAATGTTGGAAGAAATACCCATGTCACCTGATCTACATATGCATTTTATCACTGAAATATTCTGGACACAAAAAGCAAAGGTCACACTTATGATTGTATCAAAGCTAAATGAAAAGTGAACATGGATTACTAAAAACATCCATGTCCAGGTTGCCTAATGCTCTCAAATGAAAATCCTATTGGTAACTACAAATTAGTTTCTTCCAAAGATTATATATTCAAACTCAACCCTGTTGAAAATGTCTAATCCTCTCACTCACTTTATACTTTGCCTGTTTTTGTAATGTCTCTATTGGTATCTGCTTTTCCACAGTTCATCATTGTGACTAAATCTTCACATGTTCTGAAACTTACATTCACACTCTAATCGAAATCCTATTGCTAAAGAACTTTTGGTCCAAATCCTATATTCACTCTTCTTCTTAAAACCTACCTACTATCTTCCTAATCATACCGACTATCACTTTTTGACTGGAGGTTCTCTTCTACATTCAATCATCCAGTTACAAGGTCTTATGCCATTGTATATCGATTTCTCTGAGACATTTTTGCAGAATGTAATTCAACGATAGGTATCCCAATCAAGGGCCCAATGATTTCTGGGCTTCAAATCTTACTTAGATTTCTGTTTATGTACATATATTTCACGTCTGTATTCTAATAAATATCACAGGTTCCAATAACATTATTCATCCAGCAGAATGGTTCCTAACCGAAAATGAAAATGTTATTAACCGTAACCATACACTGTTCCCTCAATCTAACTTTACAGAAGAGCAGTGACAGTGTTGGTCTTACAATACAGGAATGCATGGGATCTTCCACCTGCTGAGAACCTCAAAGGTACATGCAGAAATGATCTCTGGAGAAGATGTAGGCAGCGATGAAGGACCTGAGGGAGCAAAAGTCATCTCAATGGCAAACAACCTGGTAGAATTAAGGAATGTGTCTGAATCAGCCTCATTCTTCTTAATACAGAGAAGATAGACCAAACCATGCCTGTGTGGAGAGCTGTTCCCTGGTCCCTATGTTTGATATACGATTCGAACTTGTGAAAGTGTCACAGGATGTAGGGGCATCCTCCATCTCATGGGAACCTTGGAGGCAAATGTTAGGACAACGTGGTTTCCAAGGCAGTGACCTCATTCAGTTCCTCAAGGAAGTGACTTCACCTCACTTCCTTGGTGATGGAAGTCTCTGAACTTGGGATCCAGGAAGCCAGGCACCCAGAGCCATAACCCGTCCAAGTCCCAGTGGTCTAACTTGTTTGGATTTACGAAGGACAGAGTCAATATTTCTTGGTACCTACTGATTTGAGGATGGCCAAATGCCAGGAAACCTCTGAAGAGGGTCCTATCCTGATAAAGCAGGTAGTGGATCACCGCTGGCTCCTGACTACTTCACAGAGTTGGCAAAGTAGAGCAGATCTGAGACAGGACAGGCCATTTTGGGAGAACATAGTATGGCCCACCAGTCAGAGGACACTCCGGATATGACAGACCTACTTGGGAAAAGGAGGTGCCTTTGCGGGTGTGGGTGTGGGTTTGTGGTTTTGTCTCATGTTCTGAGAATACGAAAGAAAGGCGGTTTGATTGGATTGTAGTGAACTGTTTCTAGTAAGTCGTTTGACAAGGCGAGTCTTTCTATGTCTGTGTATCCCACTGTGTCCGTGGTTGTCGACATTAGAAAAGAGAATGCATCAGTTGATGTGTTCTGTCTAGTAGAAAGCTTCGCAGCATTCATCCTGCCCAATTGATGAATGGACTGCGGCTTGCCTCATGGATGGGCAACACCTACTATCTGCCTAAGTTCCTGTTTTCTTCCTGAATTCTGGCCACTCTCCCGAATAGGCACATAGTTTTGTGTTTAAGATATGTACCACCTCAAGCTCTGTGAAATGGCCATGTACTGGACAGCTGAAGGGAATGGGAGAATATCAGAAAACTCAGATATCAGTGTGACCAGGAAAGTCTCAGTGGAGAAACCCTGCTATGGGCCATTCTCTTACTATGTATCTGTTTCCCTGAATGTCAGGAAGTTCTTTGCCTCAGGCCACCCTCATGTGAAGCCTGAAAAAAAGAGTTTTCAAATGAAAATGAATGGGCATCACCTGTGGCTCTTTGCTTAATTTCTTTGCAAAGGGATGTGTCTGAATTACCCTTTGGCCCTGTGTGCGGTTGTGGCTTAGATTCTCAGCCCCTGATGGATCTAAAGAAAGATCCGATGTGTGCATCCAAAACCAAAATTTCAAAAAGATCAGTTATGATGGATGAAGTCTCTTGCCTTTCTTTGTTAGGTTCCTGAACTACATCAAGTGAGAATAGGGATCCTTTGGTTCAAATAAATTTTTGAAAGCCCTGAAGAAGTGCTTGGGTTTTCTTATGACTCCAATTCACATAAAGAATCTATACCTGACAGTCAGTAGGCCTCAAATTGGAGAAGCAGATCAGTATTAACTGCGGTCTTATTTTATCACTCCTGGTTCACATGCAGGGTGTCCAGGCCACCATGACTTTAGGTAAATGAGCGGCAAGGGAGCTTATTTTGGACACTAACCCATACCCTACTAGACTCTGACTAGTAATCCTAACATGATGGAGAATAATAACCCCAACAGAATAGAAATACAAGAAGTTTTGAGGATTCATGTTGTATAGTTGTACTTCCCTTTTGCATTATATAGGGTAGGAGTTTTAAATTTAGTCAATTTTTAATTGAAACAGTTCTCCATGTGTTTTTAAAGTTCACAACCATGTGAATTCCTCTCTCACTTTCTCTGTAGCCTATTCAGAACATGTATTTTTATATGCACATTTAGAATTCTACCTGGTATCACATGTACATTCTTGAGAGGTTGCTGACTTAGCAGATACAAATTGTCAGAAGAGATCACTCCTCTGAATGCTGTTGGAAGTGAAAATTCAAACTATGGGTGACTTCCTAGTTGAACAACATTATACATAAATCCACGTTTAGTAAAATTAATATTTTTGGCTCTGTGGATTATATATATTTCATGATATATATATATATATATATATATTGCTACATTTTAATGTCTGTTTGAGTGTGTGTGTGTGTGTGTGTATAGATAGATAGATAGATAGATAGATAGATATACACTCTCCAGATTTTTGAAAATATGAAACATATGTGTCTTATTATATACTCCCTAAATTCATTCATGTACATGTATGTGGATTTATAATCAACTTTTCACAAGATTATTTTCAAAAATATTCATCCACCTGAAATACATATTTGTTTCCTAGTACTAAAAACAAACTTCAGTGAATGGTGCATACAAATCCAAATATTTCTACAGTAACTGTCCCAGTTTAACATCAATGCTTGTAGATTCCTATGGGACATGATGTGTATTTTGACGTTCATTTTTTAACAAAACTGGTACATTATTATTTCTTCAGTTTATGCACATCATAGGATATATATTTCATTAACAAGTTCACAAATTTATAGGCATTTGTTTCGCTTTCAATAACTTCCTTATTCAAAACTCTTGTATTCCTCCAGGTTTCTTGTCTGGTCTCTTCATGAGACTTCTTTCCAAACTCATTATTTCTGAAATCCATAATCACCTTTGAAACAAAATTCACACACTCTTTATGATAATCCATAAGCCTAATATTAAAATAAGATGGATACCTGGTTGGATTGAATGATTGCATATCAATATAAGATTTCCTGTATATTTTCAGATATCAATTCAATCCATTATTTAAATTTAGAACTTGTTACATTGTTTAATCAAAGTTTTGTCTATTCATGCATTATCTCTATATTCCTAGACACAGGGTACACCCATTTGTAACGCCAGTACTAATTTATATATGTTCAAAATATTGCTCCCAGAAATGGTGGAATAAATACTTATGTCATCTGATCTACATATACATTTTATCACAGTAATTTTCTGGACACAAAAAGCAAAGTTCACACTTATGATTTTACCAAAGCCTTAAAGGAAAGTGAGTATGCATTACTAAAAACATCCATGTCCAGGTTGCCTAACGCTCTCAAATGTGAATCCTATTGGTCACTACATATTTGTTTCTTCCTAAGATTATATATTTTACCTCAAGCCTGTTGAAAATGTCTAATCCTATCAATCACTTTATCATTTGCCTGATTTACTAATGTCTCTATTAATATCTGCTTTCCTACATATTTTCCACAGTTTATCATTGTGACTGACTCTTCACATGTGCTCACATTTTCATTCACTCTCTACCCGAAACCCTATTGCTAAAGAACTTTTGGTTTAAATCCTACACTCTCTCTGCTTTCTAAATCTACTGACTATCTTTCAAATAATACCGAGTATCCCTTTTTGACTAGAAGTTCTCTTCGACATTCCATCATCCAAGGTACAAGGTCCTATGCCATTGTACATCGATTTATCTGAGACATCTCTGCAGAACATAATTCAAAGCTAAGTATCCCAATCAAGGGCCCAATACCCTTCTGGGCTTCAAATCTTACCTAGATTTCTGTTTTCATTCTAATATTTCACTTTTACATTCTTGTAAATATTACAGGTTCCCAATACAATTATTCATCCTGCAGAATGATTCTTAACCCAAATCGAACCTTTTATTAACCCTAACCATACACTCTTCCCTCAATCTAAGTTTACAGAAGAGCAGGGACAGAGTTGTTTTTACAATACAGGAATGTAGGTCATCTTAAACCTGCTGAGAACCTCAAAGGTCCATGCAGAAATGATACCTGGAGAAGATGTAGGCAGCTATGAAGGAGTTGAGAGAGCAAAAGTCACCTTGCATGGCAAACCACCTGGTCAGGATGAAGGGTCGTGTCTGAATCAGTCTCTCTATTCTAAATGTAGAGAAGGTGGACCAAACCAGGCCTTTGTTGAGAGATGTTCCCGGGTGCCTATGGTTGATATACCATTCTAACTTGTGAAAGTGTCACAGGAAGTAGGGGCAGCCTCTATCTCATGGGACCCTTGGAACCAACTGTTAGGACAAAGTGGTTGCCAAGGGAGTGAACTCATTCAGTTCTTGAAGGAAGTGTCCTACCTCACTTCCTTGGTATTGAAACTCTCTGAAATTGGGATCCAAGATGCCAGACACCCAGAGCCAGTCCCAGTCCCACTCCCACTGGGCTCAGTTGTTTGGATTTAACAAGGACAGAGTCAGTCTTTCTTGGTACCTACTGCTGAGAGAATGGCCAAATGCCAGGACAGATATGAAGAGGGTCTTTCCTGAGAAAGCAGGTAGTGGCTCACCACTGGATCCTGACAACTTCACAGAGTTGGCCAAGGCAACCAGAACTGAGACAGGACTGGCCATTTCGGGGAACATAGTTTGGCTCAACAGACAGAGGACACACTGGAGAGTCAGAGACTTACTTGTGGGAAGGAGATGCCTTTGTGGGTGTGGGTGTGAGTTTGTGGTTTTGTCTCATGTTCTGAAAATAGGTAGGAAAGGTGGTTTGTTTGGTTTGGAATGGACTGTTTCTAGTAAATCGTTTGACAAGGTGAGTGATTCTAGTTCGGTGTATCCCACTGTGTACGTGGTTTTGGACATTAAAAAACAGAATGCACCAATGGATGCATCCTGTCTAGTAGAAAGCTTCCCAGCATTCATCCTGCTCAACTGATGGATGGACTGCGGTGTGTCTTATGGATGGGGAACACCTACTATCTTCCTAAGTTCCTGTTTTCTTCCTGAATTCTGGCCACTCTCCAGAATAGGCTCATGGTTTTGTGTCCAAGATATATACCACCTCCAAGCTCTGTGCCATGGCCATGTACTGGACAGCTGAATGGAATGGGAGAATCACAGAAAACTCAGATATCAGTGTGACCAGGAAAGTCTCAGTGGAGAAATCCTGCTTTGGCCATTCTCTTACCTATATTTCTGTTGCCCTGAATGTCAGGAAGTTCTTTCCCTCAGCCCACCCCTTTGTTAAGCCTGAAGAAAACAGTTTTCAAATGGAAATGAAAGGGCATCACCTGTGGCTCTTTGCTTAATTTCTTTGTAAAGGGATGTGTCTGAATCAGCCTCTTGGCCCTGTGTGCGGTTGTGGCTTAGATTCTCAGCACCTCATGGATCTAAAGAAAGATCCCATGTGTGCATCCATAACCAAAATGGCAAAAAGATCTGTTATGGTGAATGAAGTCTCTTGCGTTCCTTTGTTAGGTTTCTGACCTACATCAAGTGAGAATAGGAATCCTTTGGTTCAAATGAATTCTTCAATGCCCTGAAGAAGTGGTTGTGTTTTCTCATGACTCCAAATCACATAAAGAATTGTTACCTGACACTCAGTAGGCCTCAAATTGGAGAAGCAGAGCTGTATTAACTGCAGTCCTATTTTATCACTCCTGGTTCACATGCAGGGTGTCCAGGCCACCATGACTTTAGGCAAATGAGGGGCAAGGGAGCTTATTTTGGACACTAACCCATACCCTACTAGACTCTGACTACTAATCCTAATATGATGGAGATTAATAACCCAAACAAAATAGAAATACAAGCAGTTCAGAGGAGTCATGTTGTATAGTTGGACTTGCCTTTTGCATTATATAGGGTAGGAGTTATAAATCTAGTCAATTTTTAATTAAAATAGTTCTCCATGTGTTTTTAAAGTTAACAAAAATGTGAATTCCTCTCTCCCTTTTTGTGTAGCCTATTCAGCACATGTATTTTTATATGCACATATAGAATCCTACCTGGTATCACATGTTCATACTTGAGAGGTTTCTGACTTGGCAGATACTGCCGCGGTCCGGTTGGAGCAAAATAACCGGGGGGTGGGGGTTATGAATAACATGTGTATGTTGATACAGCAGGAGTGGAAGCCATTTATTGTAGGACAATAGAGGTATTTATACATTCCACCCAGGTTATCTAATTAACATAAACTAGATACTGCAGTCAACCAATCAGGAATCTCCACACTTAATGGCTCGCTTTTGTTACATCTCAAACCACTCCCTCTGGCATTTTGCCAGGCATCATCCAGACTTGTTTACACACTCTAACATTCCCCTGGCAAAATGCCAGGTGTTATTTTGACATGTTTACAGACTCTAACATTTCCCCCTTTTATTTAATTTAAATAAAGACCACAGTGGTTTTTACAGAAACACCATAAATAACCTGCTACAAACAGAAAGGGAGGATACAAAATGTCACAATACAAGCCAATTGATGAAGCACTTGGAGAAATAATACCAGCAATGACACTGTTAGCAAAGACACCGAGTTAAAATTTGTTATAGATTACAGTTTGTTGTCTCAGTCCAGGTAAAGCAGTGTCTCAATAGATTAACTCACAGTTCAGGTAAACCACAGTCCAGGTATGTTCTGCAGGCAGCTAGCTTAAATCACAGTCCTGGTAAGTTCTGCAGGCAGCTAGCTTAAATCACAGTCCATGTAAATTCTGCAGGCAGCTAGCTTAAATCACAGCCCAGGAAAGTTCTGAAGGCAGCTAGCTTGATCCAAAGTCTCCTCCGTTTCTCAGCCGAAGTCTCCTCCGGTTTTCAGCAACACTGGAAATTCTTCCACCCTTGTCCTCACCGGCACTGGGATGAAGGCAGGAACTCCTACCACTGGCTAAAGAAAATCCTATAGTATTCCACCAGGTGCTAAGAAAACAACCTTCTGAAAAATTTAGTACATTATCTCAAGGTTTTTTACATTTGAAAAAAGCCTTAATAGTGCTTATTATTTATTATCTTCCAGGTGTGGGAGAACCATTGTAGCTTAGTTATTGGCATTGAAAATGACCAAACATCAGGGAGCCAGTAGCATCTATGGCTGGCTGTAGCATCCTGGGCAGCCACAGATGGCCCTGGGGAGTGTCCAGGACTCAAACTGCCACGGGGCCCCGCTCCCCAGGCTGGGGGCGGGGAATTGCCGGCTGCCACTGCTTGAAAAGCCCTTGCTGCACAGTGACTGGCTTGAGCATGTGGCAGCCGAGGCGCCTATTCACACACACTCCGGAAACGAAAAGTATTCAGTAACAGCCTTTTGCTGAAACTTTTTTCCTGATAATCCTTCTTCTTCTTAACTTTCTTTTTCTTTCTGATTAGACTTCCTGGGCTTCCATCAACACATGCCCTAATTGCACTTGTTTCCACTTGGGTGCCTCTTTCCATTATCAATTTACTTCTCACCCCTTCCTTATTTTCATCACAAAGACCATACAATACACTGAGATAAAACAAGACACAATCATACTGTATCAATCTTCTCCATTTTTTGAAATGACCGTTTTTCCTCTCCCCCTATCTGCCTAGGGATGAGCAGATTTGCTCCCATCCTATCTATGGATGGGCAGCTTTTATTCGTCACTTACCCCCAAGTGTCCCAGGGCTCCCTGTATGGGCCACCATCTGCAGCAGTCCCACTGCAGCAAAATAACCGGGGCAGGGGGTGATGAATAACTAGTGTATGTTGATACAGTAGGAAAGGCGTGATAGGTAGGAAAGGCTATTTGTTTGGTATTGAGTGGACTGTTTCTAGTAAGTTGTTTGACAAGGCAAGTGTTTCTATATCTGTGTATCCCACTGTATCTCTGGTTGTAGACATTAGAAAAGATAATGCATCAATGGATTTGTCCTCTCCAGGAGAAAGTTTAACAGCATTCATCCTGCCCAATTTATGAAAGGACTGTGGCTTGCCTTATGGATGGGCAACACCTACAATATTCCTAAGTTCCTGTACTCTTCCTGAATTCTGGCCACTCTCCACAACAGGCTCATGGTTTTGAGTCCAAGATATGTACCACCTCCAAACTCTGTGACATGGCCATGTACTGGATAGCTGAAGGGAATGGCGAGCATCTCAGAAAACTCAGATAACAGTGTGACCAGTAAAATCTCAGTGGAGAAACCCTGCTTTGGGCCTTTTCTTACATAATGTTCTGTTGCCCTGAATGTCAGGAAGGTCTTTGCCTCAGGCCAACCCTTTGTGAAGCCTGAAGAAAACAGTTTTCAAATGGAAATGAATGGGCATCACCTGTGGCTCTTTGCTTAATTTCTTCCAAAAGGGATGTGTCTGAATCAGCCTCTTGGCCCTGTGTGAGGCTGTGGCTTAGATTCTCAGCACCTGATGGATCTAAAGAAACATTCCTTTTGTGCTTCCAAAACCAAAATGGCCAAAAGGGCAGTCATTGTGGTTGAAGTCCCTCACCTTCCTCTGTAAGGTTTCTGACCTACATCAAGTGAGAAGAGGGATCCATTGGGTCAAATGAGTTCTTCAAAACCCTGCAGAGGCTAGCCCGTAATTGCTTGGGTTTTCTCATGACTCCAATTCACATAAAAAATCTATACCAAACAGTCAGTAGGCCTCATATTGGAGAAGCTGGGCAGTACAAATGGCAGGCATATTTGATCACTACTGGTTCACAGGAAGGGTGTCCAGGCCACCCTGATTTTAGGCAAATGAGGGGTAAGGGAGCTTATTTTGGACACTGTCGTGAGCTTTGCCCCTCATGGAAAACCCCAGCCAGAGGTTATGATGAGTGTCTATATGGAAGAAGATGAGGGCCATGTGGGAGTGTTTTGGTTTTAATTGTGGTCATTTGTGTGGTGGTTGAAATAGATGACTGGGTCCACCTGGGCTTGAAGTCTGGTGTGATTCCCCTTACAGACTGAGTTCTGAAACTGACCTCAGAGAAATATTGCCATGAGTTCTCTTGGGATTTTAGGAGGCCACGCATTAGAGTCGCCCTTGGAAACTGAGATCAAGTCCCAGGGTGGCTTTCCACAGAGCATCGGGAATCTCAGCCAGGATATCACATGATTTTATTATGAAAGACTTGGCAGCCATAGATGAGATTCAAAACAAACATGGACCTCACACTCTAGACCTCAATGGGCCTGGGTTCATGTGATCTTTTGGCCACTCTTTGGGAAGCCTTGACTGTGAGAATTCTCCAGAGCTTTCATTGAAATGAGCTTCCATACCATTTAATGGTTCTTGAAAGAATTGAAACCTACAGTGCCTCCAACTTCATCCGTGAAAAATGCTAGATAAATACCAAGAAATTTTTGAAATTCCCATAACCAGGTGTCAGAGGAGAACATTTGGATGTCCTGTTGCTGATCAGGAGTGTTCCAGACAGTGGTTTGATTGACTGGGTTTCATGAAAATGGTGTAGAACTGAAATGCCAGTATGTTGGAGCCTGCTGAGTATTGGGCCCAGAACTGTGGTGTGCAGGTGTGGGATAAAACATTTGTGTTGGGACCATTTGGATCTACCATTGACTTCCAAATGGCTTGTGACTGACATGGTGCAGCCAGCAGACCCTTATATGTAAAGGCATCTTGTTATATGGAGAGGTTTCAGGGCAATGTTACGAATCAGGTTGCTATCTTCAAGTGGGCAAGCTATGTGGGATAGAATCCTGGTTGGTGCATTCTCTTGCAGACTCTGACCGACCACACGTGACAGAACTACCTTCAGCACTGTGTCCCAGTTGAACTTCTTGTATTTCGTAGAGCAAATACCAAACTCCCAGTGCAGCAGCAAGAAACACCATGAATAGTGGAGGATGACTAAATGGGTACACAGTCCACACAGGGAGACACTTAGCCTTCAGTGGCCACAGTTTACCTACAAAGAGAGAATTCAGCACTTTGCCTCATTTTCATTGGAAAATAAGAAACCAATTTCTTCAGGTCACATAGATGCAGAGCCAGCTTTGATGGTCTCACAACAAAGGAAGCTAAAGCTCCTGAAAACAACATATATTTCAGGTGCCCAACCTCAGAGGCAGTTTCTCAAAAAGTCGTTAGGCCAGCAGAGCTCCATGTTTGTGGAGTGTTTACCTGTTAGACAAGGATGCAAGAAAAGACCACTGACTCCAATTAAAATCAAATTAAACTAAGGTTATTATTTTCACCAGCCAGGCTAACTCTCCCTCCCAAAACGGCCGGAACAAGACAGCAACCCCAACTTACCTACAGCCCAGCTTTAAAGCCCAGAAAGTTACACAAAAGGGGGGTTAGAGATAACAGAACTCGGACAAGCATCACACTAATGGTAGTTTATATATATATATATATATATATATATATATATATATATATATATATATATATATTTTTTTTTTTTTTTTTTTTTTTTTTTTTTTTTTTTTTTTTTTGCTGGCCCCAACATCAGAATTTGTGAGGACCATTAGACCCTCAGAGATGGTCATTGTCTGTCCAGGGAAGGCCAATATTTATGATGTGTCGCTAATATTTCACACAGTGCTGCTATCTGGTCAGAGAGCCAGACATGGGTGAGTTCAAGGCATGGGCAGGCATTCCAAGCAGGTTCAGAATTTGCAGTAATTTATAGTAAAGCCAAAATTATCTTATCATGGCTTTGTGGCAAGATGGCTCCCAATTTTAATAAAAGATCAGGTTGGGCCTATCATTCCCCCCTTTTCTTATGTGTTCCTTTCAAATCTTTGATAGATTAAGGGAAGTGCACTGAGGAAATTTAAATCCCTCAGGTAACAGTCTCCAAATTTCTAGAACTCACCCAAAACGGGTCTCCCTGATTTTACCTGACTTAATTAATTACGTATATTGATAGTCTATTTATTTTTGGCTCCATTGTTGTAAGAAGGGAGGCCTCACGCATTTTGGATTCTTCTGCGCTGAGAGAGGGTGACGTAAGGGTCATGGCATGAGGGACATGAGTTGCCTTTTAGAATTTAGTTGAGGGACATGAGTTACCTTTTAGATTTCAGCTTGGTTTGAAGTCTGGTTGGGGAAGAACAGGTTGTAAAGTCATCTGGGAATGGGTTCTTCTATGAGAGTAACAAAAACCATGAGTAATGAATAAATGTTGCAGCAGCTGGAACATGTCACCGTATAGAAGTTCCCTCACCATTCTTTAATATCCTCAGTTATCAGGACTGTCAACTTAATATTTAATTTTTTGTTCTACAGTTGTCCCTCCCCATAAGATACAGTTTATTAATTTAATGTCATCTGATCTTGCAAAATCCTTTTTCTAGTATGACCTCTGTGTCTAATAGAGAAACCTTTAATTCTGTTACTCAGGGCTGGATAATCGTACTAGCAAACACCAAGCCTACCTCTGTAGGTTAGGAATATCTGTAGGCCCTAAACTAAATTTTCTGCCTCTGGCAGCTCCTCTTAATAGTCTCTTTTTATAGTTATCAGGCATTCCTGTCTGAGAATCCTTCTTTGTAACCTCCAGTCTTACTTATTTTGGGAGGCTAACATAAAGTGTATACCTTAAAATATTAATATTTGTTTTCTTGGCCGATTCATTTAACTTTAATTTTAAATCCTAATCTTAAACATCCAGCAAATAAATTTTAACAGCCTTATATTGAGAGTACTGGGCTTTAATATCTATAACTTAATTATTATTTATCTTTTCATTAATTGGGATATGTATTATTCTGTCTGTCTTGTAGGTGATGACTTATTATCTTAAATTAACCCATGTTGTGTTATTAAAGCAACACTTCTGTAAAAGACTAACAGGGAATCTTTAGATCACTTATAAGCAAATTAAAAATAAAATTTTTTAACAAGAGTAAAAATACTTAGTTTCTGTAATAGCTACCCTGAATTTTTTGGCTGAGTTATACATTATATGCCCTGTTTGAGATCCTAGTAATCTTCACAGAAAAACAAAAGAACTTTTAAACATAACTTTAAATGAAATAAAATCTGACCTACTCCTTTTGTAGTCATTCTCACATGTAGTAAGATAGGACACAGAGCCTTATCTCAGGTAAGGCAGGCCTCTTTATAAATATTAAGTGTTTTAGTTCTAAAGCTGATCATTGTTTTTTAAATATCATTTTACAAAGTTTACATAAATTGTTTGAGGTCACATGAACATTATCTAACATCATATGACATCACATTTAAAACATGGATTAAAGAAAGGCTGAAAGATTTTAACCTTTACATATATTAGGCTCTGATTAACTTAAAAATACATTTAAATTGTTCCCCAATGAAAAAAGTAACATAAAACTTATATCTTATTGATAACAGGTAAATAAATCCCCAGTACATTTTTTTTACCATACAACTTCAGAATACCAGCTTGATATAATGCTCTTTAAATGTTTCTAACTTACAGACTTGTATACCTGGAAGATATGAGCACATTAATAGCATCAAAATTACATTGATATTTCTAGATTAACCAAGTTTAGCTTTTAAAGAAAAGGCAGTAGAGTGCTCTAAAATAACAGTTCTTATTTAATCAGTTGTTTAATTTTTATGGTTGCTTGCTCTAGAAAAAATAAAACTTAATAAACACAATGTTATGGGTAAACTTATGTTTTCAGAAATTTTTGTCTCTTTAACACATGACTGATTTTTACAATCTGATACAGACCTTAGTAAATCAATCGGGTATCTAATAAATGTACTCAAGAATGAGAAATTCCACATCAAATTTACTTTACTTATTTATTAAAATATTAGACAAATGTATTGAAGAGTGTAAACCATTTTTTTGTTGAAGGAAAAGTCCTAGAATCAAGGCATTTTAGACATTTTGTAGATATTAATATTTTATTAGATTTTTGAACACCTATAAAAACTTGTAAGCTTAAATTTAAAAACATTTATTTTTATCTGTTTATCCAATTTAAATTGAACAATTTTAATCACGTGAATTAAAGATCTTTGGATCCACTTTTTTTAAATTAATTTTTATTGTAGGTTGTTCAAAACATTACATAGTTCTTGATATATTATATTTCACACTTGTTTCAAGTGGGATATGAACTCCCGTTTTTACCCCATATACAGATTGCAGAATCACATCAGTTGCACAACCATTGATTTACATATTGCCATTCTGGTGTCTGTTGTATTCTGCTGCCTTTCCTATCCTCTACTATCCCCACTCCCCCATCCCCTCCCCTCTTCTCTCTCTACCCCCTCTACTGTAATTCATTTCTCCCCCCTCATATTTTTCCTCCTTTCCCCTCACTTCCTCTTGTATGTAATTTTGTATACCCCTGAGGGTCTCCTTCCATTTACAGGAAATTTCCCTTCTCTCTCCCTTTCCCACCCACCTCTCATCCCTGTTTAATGTTAATTTTCTTCTCATGCTCTTCGTCCCTACTCTGTTCTTAGTTACTCTCCTTATATCAAAGAAGACATTTGCCATTTGTTTTTGAGGGATTGGCTAGCTTCACTTAGCATAATCTGCTCTAATGCCATCCATTTCTCTCCAAATTCTATGATTTTGTCATTTCTTAATGCAGAGTAATACTCCATTGTGTAAAAATGCCACATATTTTTTATCCATTCGTCTATTGAATGGCATCTAGGTTTTGCTTCCACAGTCTTGCTATTGTGAATTGTGCTGCTATGAACATGGATGTAGCAGTGTCCCTATAGTGTGCTCTTTTTAGGTCTTTAGGGAATAGACCGAGTAGGGGAATAGCTGGATCAAATGGTGGTTTTATTCCCAGCTTTCCAAGAAATCTCCATACTGCTTTCCAAATTGGCTGCACCAATTTGCAGTCCCACCAGCAATGTACAAGAGTACCCTTTTCCCAACATCCTCACCAGCACTTGTTGTTGTTTGACTTCCTAACGGCTGCTAATCTTACTGGAGTGAGATGGTATCTTAGGGTGGTTTTGATTTGCATTTCTCTGACTGCTAGAGATGGTGAGCATTTTTTCATATACTTGTTGATTGATTGTATGTCCTCCTCTGAGAAATTTCTATTCAGGCCCTTGGCCCATTTGTTGATTGGGTTATTTGTTATCTTATTGTCTAATTTTTTGAGTTCTTTGTATATTCTGGATATTAGGGCTCTGTGTGAAGTGTGAGGAGTAAAGATTTGTTCCCAGGACGTAGGATCCCTATTTACCTCTCTTATTCTTTCTTTTGCTGAGAAAAAACTTTTTAGTTTGAGTAAGTCCCATTTGTTGATTCTAGTTATTAACACTTGTGCTATGGGTGTCCTATTGAGGAATTTGGAGCCCAACCCCACAGTATGTAGATCATAGCCAACTTTTTCTTCTATCAGACGCCATGTCTCTGATTTGATATCAAGTTCCTTGATCCACTTTGAGTTAACTTTTGTGCATGGCAAGAGAAAGGGATTCAGTTTCATTTTGTTGCATATGGATTTCCAGTTTTCCCAACACCATTTGTTGAAGATGCTATCCTTCTTCAATTGCATGCTTTTAGCCCCTTTATCGAATATAAGATAGTTGTAGTTTTGTGGATTGGTTTCTGTGTCCTCTATTCTGTACCATTGGTCCACCCACCTGTTTTGGTACCAGTACCCTGCTGTTTTTGTTACTATTGCTCTATAGTATAGTTTGAAGTCTGGTATAGCTATCCCGCCTGATTCACACTTCCTGCTTAGCATTGTTTTTGCTATTCTGGGTCTTTTATTTTTCCATATGAATTTCATGATTGCTTTCTCTATTTCTACAAGAAATGCCGTTGGGATTTTGATTGGCATTGCATTAAACCTATAGAGAACTTTTGGTAATATCGCCATTTTGATGATGTTAGTTCTACCTATCCATTAACAGGGTATATTTTTCCATCTTCTAAGATCTTCTTATATTTCTCTCTTTAGGTTTCTGTAGTTTTCATTGTATAAGTCTTTCACCTCTTTTGTTAGGTTGATTCCCAAGTATTTTATTTTATTTGAGGATATTGTGAATGGGGTGGTTGTCCTCATTTCCATTTCAGAGGATTTGTGGCTCATATACAGGAATGTCTTTGATTTATGTGTGTTGATATTATATCCTGCCACTTTGCTGAATTCATTTATTAGCTCTAGTAGTTTCTTTGTAGACCCTTTTTGGTCTGCTAGGTATAGAATCATGTCATCTGCAAATAGTGATAATTTGAGTTCTTTTCCTATTTTTATGCCTTTAATTTTTTTCGTCTGTCTAATTGCTCTGGCCAGTGATTCGAGAACTATGTTGAACCGAAGTGGTGAGAGAGGGCATCCCTTAAAATTTGTTTTTATGAGTGCTTTTTTTATTATGAGCGCTCCTTATATATGTTAATTTCTGTATCATATATATGATTAAGAATATATATATATATATAGACATACAACAAATAACAAAAGTGTGCACACATAATAATAGTAAAGGCCTTGTAGCTTTTAGCAGGTGAAATCTCCATTGCCATGTTTTAAAAACTCCACAGTTGGTCAAAGATAGAACTGATCAGAAAAACATTAACCTAGGTCTGTAGGATCAAAATTATGAGTTAGAAAAATTAAAGGATCTAAGGAAAAAAATAAGAGTCCTAGAAAAAATAACTGACCAGTAATTAGTAAATACCATACTATTTACTTTTTTTTTTTCCTTAAGCCTCATATCAGTCTCCTACTGATCTTGCAGGCTTCTTTCATTTGCATTTCAATCTAAGTCCTGGCTGAGGTCTGGAAGGAGCAGGAAAAAACTGCTATTCTGAGCAGACACCTCAGGCCTAAGGCATTTTAACCATAATTTTCTGGTTAGGATGTTGAAAATTATGCTACAAGTTTAAGATACAATTCACAAAATTTTATATCTTTACATCTTGTGTTGTCAACAGATACCATACTATGATTTACTATCCTTGTCCAAATTAATGCACTGGTACACACAGTGACATTTTCCCAGGCTACCCAATTAAAAATTGGTGAAAAAAAAAGACTGAATGATTGGAAAATTTCTTGCCAACTTGGAAGTAGAGTTCTTTAGTTTTCCATCCTAAGTATTTAAGTTCTCTGGCATGAATTATCTGAAATCATAAACTAAACAATTATCTCAATCTGACTTTTAACGGCACGATTCTGCAATGCTTCAAAAACCCAATAAGCTACCAGATTGTTACAATAAAACATCATCATTTAGACACACATTCAGGTAAAATCATTCCCAAGAAACAATATATAATATCAACACATTATTGCACATGTCTTAAAGTGCCAGAAACAAAGACACACGACAGACAGAAAGGAGCTCCAGACTATGACTGACAGACAGAAGCCTTTAAAACAGAGCAGATAAGAGAAAAATCTCCTACACCAGTTGCACCACAGATGTCCCCACAAGGGGACCAGGTGTTTTCACAGAGGAGCATCCTGAAATGTAAAATCAAGGGTCTCCATAGTGACTTTCCTGCATTTAGTGTCCCCTTTTTTTCCCTCTTTTTTAAGATGACAGAGGTGGCATTATCGTTAAATTGCAGGGAAAGACCTAGGGAATTCTCTGAAAAAATAAGGCTTCAGCAGCTGCTGGGAGTCCCTCAGTCCCTCCTTTTACTTACAGGATTTGCTCCTCTGTTTCAGTTCCACCACAAGCATGCTCCATCTCCTAACATTTCTGTAGTCAGCTCTCAAAAAGTTCCAGGGTGCGGGTGGGTTATCAAAATTTGTAACTTAAAGTTGGGTTCCTGAACTTGAAGCCAATTAATGCCAATTTAAAAATGAGGACAGGGTTTTGAGAAAAAGAAAAACGAAGGTTTATTGCTTTGCTAACAAAGATAAACACAGGGACTCTGCCAAAAGGTTGTGACTCTCTTTATCTGGAGCGACAAGGGATTTTAAAGGAGTTTCACTTATTAACCTGGGAGATACTCAGTTCTTAGGTCCCCCGCAGGCACTGCCCTCTGCAGTGAGTGTGCTCCAGGCAGCCAGCTAGGGGCTTCTATCATACTGCTTAACAAACGGGTGTAAAGTTCAATGGAGTTCCTTTAAACTCAGTCCAAAGGGTGTCAGGCTTACTTGCTTTATTTTCATGTCCGATATCCTTAAGTTTTCACCACAGAAATCACACAACAAAATGCACAAAAACAAACAAACAAAAAACATATAGAACACAGAACAAAACAACAACAACAACAACAAAAAAAAAAAAAAACAGAAATCCGGCGCCGAAACAGGAAAACAGAGGAGCAATGCAATGTCTTCCTAAAGCTCCCCGTAGGAGCGCATGCGTGCCCGTTGGCACCTCTCTACCCTTCCAGATGAATTCCCTAGAGAACAGAACAGATGACAGAATGATTCTTGTTACTGTCCCAGACAGGAGTATATGTGAGCCTCCTCAGTCCACCTCTCTGTCATCAGAAGAGATCTCCCTTAACCGGATATCAGATGTTATAAAGGCACCAATTACCTATGGATGCCTCCTCCACCAGGTGCTTGCTAATAGTTTTAATGCGGTGGTTCACTGCAGTGCTCCCTGAACTGAAGGCTAACTCCAAGGCCTTGGACCATCTCAAGTTGCACAAACCCTAGAGTTGCTCTCAAGCTTGGAGCCCTGGAAGGAAGGCCAACTTCAGAATTTACAGCAGTCTGGTCTTGTGATCTTGTCCGGCAGGGTCATCTCACTGGGGAACTCCAAAATATTAGACCAGGAACGCATGTAAAGACCACTGACTCCTAGTAAAATCAAATTAAGGCAAGCTAATTATTTCAAAGGGAAAGGCTACCTCTCCCTCCCAAAATGGCGGGAGCAAGACAGCAAACCCACCTTTCCTATAGCCCAGCTATATAGCCCAGAAAGATGCACAAAAAGGGGGTTACAGATAACAGAACTTTAACAAGCATCACACTAACGGTAGTTTACATTTTTTTTTTAAGCTCACCCCAACATCAGAAATTATGAGGACCATTAGAGCCTCAGAGACTCGTTGTCTGGCCAGGGAAAGAAAATATTTATGAGGTGTCACTAAAGTTTCAGAGAGGGCTGCAATCTGGTCAGAGAGACAGGCATGGGTGAGTTTAAGGCATGGGCAAACATTCCAAGCAGGTTCAGAATTTGCAGTAATTTATAATAAATCCAAAATTATCTTTTCATGGCTTTCTGGCAAGTGGGCTCCCAATTTTAATAAATGATCAGGTTGGGTCTATCAACCCTGTCCCTTACTTTTGGAAACTCCCCTTCCACATCCAAGCTTGTGAACTCCTGAGCATTTTCCATTCCAGATATGTATTCACAGATTTTCTAACTCTTCTCCTCTAATTGTGTATTACTTGGGGCGAATGTAATGTCAAGGCATTGTTCTGGATGAGAATGGGAAGATTTTTTGCATACACATTGGATTCATTATCTAATTTTTCATTCGAAATACTTAATCCCTGACACTAAAACCTACCCTACTGGACTCTGACTACTAATGCAAATATGATGGAGATAAATTACCCCAACAAAATAGAAATACAAGCAGTTCAGAGGAGGCATGGTGCATAGTTGGACTTGCCTTTTGCATTATGTAGTGTAGGAGTTATAAATCTAGCAAATTTTCAATTTAAATAGTTCTCCATGTGTTTGAAAGTTAACAAATATTTGAATTCCTGTCTCCCTTTCTCTGTAGCCTATTCAGCACATGTATTTTTATATGCACATATCAAATCCTACCTGGTACCACACGTACATTCTTGTGAGGTGGATGAATTGGCAGATACAATTTGTGAGAATAGATCACTCATTCTAAACGCTGTTGGAACTGAAAATTCAACCTATGGGTGAGCTTCCTAGTTGAACAACATTATACATAAACCCATGTTCAGTAAAATGAATATTTTTGGATCTGTGGATGATATATATTTCATGATTAATTTAGATTGCCATATATATTGCTACTTTTTAATGTCTGTGTGTGTGTGTGTTTTATATATATATATATATATATATATATATATATATATATATATATATACTCTCCAGATTTTTCAAAATATGAAATATATGTGTCTTATTATACACTCCCTAAATTCATTCATATTCATATATGTGGATTTATGATCAACTTTTCACAAGATTATTATCAGAAATATTCATCCACCTGAAATACATATTTGTTTCCTAGTACTGAAAACAAACTTCAGTGAATGGTGCACACAAATCCTAATATTTCTACAGTAACTCACCCAGTTTAACATCAATGCGTATAGATTCCTATGGGACATGAAGTGTATTTTGACGTTCATTTTTATTCAACTCTGGTACATTACTATTTCTTCAGTTAATGCACATCATAGGATAAATATTTCATCCACAATTTATCAAATTGATAGGCATTTGTTTCACTTTCAATCACTTCCTGATTCAGAACACATGTATTCCTTAATGTTTCTTGACTGCTCGTTTCATGAGACTTCTTTCCAAACACATTATTTTCAATTTCCATTATCGCTTTGAAGCAAATCTCACACACCCGTCTTGATAAACCATTAAAGTAATATTACCATTATATGTATAATTGGTTGGAATTAATGATTGTATATCAATATAAGATTTTCTGCATATTTTCAGATATAAATTCAATCGATTATTTAAAGTGTAATCAGTTATATTATTTATTCACAGTATGGTCTCTTCATGCATTATCTCTACATACATAGACACAGGGTACACCTCTTTGTACCCCCAATATTAATTTATATGTCTTCAAAATATTGCTCCCAGAAATGGTGGAAAAAAATGCTCTGTCAACTGATGTACATAAACATTTTATCACAGTAATATTCTGGACACAAAATGCAAAGTTCACACTTATGATTGTACCAAAGACTAAATGGAATGTAAACATGGATTACTAAAAAAATCCATGTCCAATTTGGCTAATGCTCTCAAATGTCAATCCTATTAATGATTACATATTTGTTTCTTCCTAAGATTATATATTCAAATTCAACCCTGTTGAAAATATCTAATACTATCACTCACTTTATACTTTGTCTGATTTCATAATGTCTCTATAGATATCTGCTTTCCTACATATTTTTCCCAGTTCATCATTGTGACTCATTCTTCACATGTGCTGACATTGACATTCACTCACTAACCGAAACCCTGTTGCTAAAGAACTTTTGGTCCAATTCCTATACTCATTCTTTTTTCTAAACTTACTTACTATCTTCCTAATCCACCTACTGTCCCCTTTTGACTGGATATTCTCTTCGACATTCAATCATCCAAGGTACAAGGTCCTATGCCATTTTATATCGATTTATCTGAGACATCTGTGCAGAACATAATTCAAAGCTAAGTGTCACAATCAAAGGCCCAATTCCCTTCTGGGCTTCAAGTCTTACCTAGATTTCTGTTTTCATACTTACATTTCACCTATTTATTCTTGTAAATATCGCAGATTCCCAATACCATTATTCATCCTGCAGAATGATTCCTAACTCAAATCGAATATGTTATTAATCCTAACCATACACTCTTCCATCAATCTAACTTTACAAAAGAGTAAGGACACAGTTTGTCTTACAATACAGGAATGTAGGGGATCTTCCACCTGCTGAGAACCTCAAAGGTCCTTACAGAAATGATCCCTGGAGAAGATGTTGACAGCTATGGAGGACCTGAGAGAGAAAAATTCATTTTCCATGGAAAACAACCAGGTCAAAATGAAGGGATGTGTCTGAATCAGCCTCTCTCTTCTTAATGTAGAGTAGTTGGACCTTATCAGGCATGTGTGGAGAGCTGTTCCCGGGTGCCGATTTTTGATATACAATTCTTAGCTTGAAGTGTCACAGTAAGTAGGGGCAGGCTCCATCTCATGGGAACCTAGGAAACAACTTTTAGGACAAAGTGTTTGCCAAGGCAGTGACCTCATTCAGTTTCTGAATGAAGTGACCTACCTCACTTCTTTGGTGATGGAACTCTCTGAACTGGGGATCCAAGAAGCCAGGCACCCAGAGTCAGTCCCAGTCCCAATCCCAGTGGGCTCACATGTTTGTATTTACCAAGGACAGAGTCAGACTTTCTTGGTACCTACTGATGTGAGGATGGCCAAATGCCAGGAGAGCTCTGAAGAGGGCCAGTTCATGAGAAAGCAAGCAGTGTCTCACCACTGGTTCCTGAAAACTTCACTGAGTTGGCCAAGGAGACCAGATCTGAGAGAGTTTCCCAATACTATTATTCATCCCAAAGAATGATTCCTAACCCAAATTGAACATGTTATTAAACCTAACATACACTGTTCCCTCAATCTAACTTTACAGAAGAGCGGGGACAGTGTTGGTCTTACAATACAGGAATGTAGGGGATCTTCCACCTGCTTAGAAACTCAAAGGTCCATGCAGAAATCATTCCTGGAGAAGATGTAGGCAGCTATGAAGGACTTGAGAGAGCAAAAGTCATCTTCCATGGCAAACAACCTGGTCAGGATAAAGGAGTGTATCTGAATCAGCCTCTCTCTTATTAATGTAGAGAAGATGGATCAAACCAGGCCTGTGTGGAGAGCTATTCCTGAGTGCCTATGGTTTATATACCATTCTAACTTGTGAAAGTGTCACAGGAAGTAGGGGCATCCTCCATCTCAAGAGACCATAGGAAGCAACTGTTAGGACAAAGTGGTTGCCAAGGGAGTGACCTCTTTCAGTTTCTGAAGGAAGTGACCTCACGTCACTTCCTTGGTGTTGGAACTCTCTGAACTTGGGATCCAGGAAGCCAGGCACCCATTGCCAGTCCCAGTCCTACTCCTAGTGGGCTCAATTCTTTGGATTTACCAGGGACAGAGTCAGTCTTTCATGGTACCTAATGATGTGGGGATGGCCAAATGCCAGAAGAGCTGTGAAGAGGGGCCTTTCCTGAGAAAGCAGGTAGTGGCTCATGCTGGCTCCTGAAATCTTCGCAGAGTTGGCCACGAAGACCAGATCTGAGACAAGACAGGCTATTTTTGGGGAACATAGTATGACCCACCAGTCAGAGAATACTCCAGATAGTCACAGATGTACTTGGGGGAAGCAGGTGCCTTTGTGGGTGTTGGTGTGGGATTCGTTTTTTGTCTCATGTTCTGAGTATAGGTTAACCAGTACCCTGGTTATTAATTGGTAGTTACATTATGCTTATAGACCCCAGAACTCAGGACAGGTAGAAAAAATAAATAGAACCATTAAATAGACCTTTACGAAATTACTCTTAGAGACCTGCATAAAAGATTGGACTATGCTCCTGCCTTATCCACTGTTTCATGCAAGAAATACTCCCTCTGTTTCTTTGTGTAACCTCACCACCTGTGAAATTCTCTATGGTGCCCTTCCTCCAGTAAGGGACCTAACCCCAACTCTAAGACCTAAGGATCCCTTCCACACCCCCTAGCTTGACAGACTTAAAGCTCTTGAAAGAACTCATTGATATCTGTTCAAACAGCTGGCCACGGCCTACCAAACTGGGGACAAGGGGACTCCACTTCAATATAATGTAAGAGACTTCATCTACATAAGAAGACATCAGGTTTCATTCCTGGAACCCCGATCGAAAGGAACATACCAGGTACTACTTATAACACCTACATCAGTAAATGTATACGGAATCAATTCCTGGATCCATGCCTCTCATCTCAAGCCTGCGCTCTGTCCAGACTCTTGCTGGAAACTGGAAATGACTAGTAACCCTTTCAAATTGTGTATTCACCATATGAATAAGGCTATAGACTCTCCCCTTGGCCACCAGTAGTCCTAAACCTCATCAGGTGGTTCATCAGCGATGGCTGATCACAAATCCTACTAGAGAAGAAGTATGGTCTATCTCGCTTACAGCCCCCATAGGGACCTGGTGGCCATCTCTCCACCCAGACATTTGTCAGCTGGCTATAGGTTTTTCCTATTGGGATATATCTGATAAAGTGGATCCCACTAAAATTCTATTAAATACCTTCTGTATCATCGATAATGGAAACAAACATTATGGATGTAGGGACACGCGAGCAAGATGCAGGTTGGCTAGCCCAGATTACTATGTTTGCATGGCAGACTATCAAAGCCACAAAGAGCCACGGCTGTGAGGGGAAAAAGCCAACTTCTTCTGTAAGTCATGGGGATGTTAGCATACAGGGACTGCCTGGTGGAACCCAAACTCCCCATCAAATTCAGTACACAGCATTGGCCATATTACCAATTAGACAACCAAAACCGATGGACCCCAGAAGGCTCTCTAGATCCTCAAATTATGCATGACATTTTTAACTTCTACAAGTGATGAAAAGGGTGGAAGGAGATTCCCCTATGTGAAGACCTTTTCCCTACTTCACTCACGTCCTGAACTATGCTTCTCCAATAGATCCTAACCCTCAGCCTTCTGCTCCAGACTCTCTGCTTTCACTCCCACCTGAACAACCTGATTTCTCCCCTCCATTTACTAGATCAAAAAACCAAACCTCGGCCGGTTCTCAGACAATTGCGCCCTTGCTGAGGTATCAGGTACTGAGGTACCCCTCCACCCACTCAGTCCTCTTTTCTCCAGTAAGTGCCCAGAGCAGGTCCCATCAGGTCCTCTTACCAGGTAACCCAAAGCTCAAACCAGCTGAGGAGATCCCTCAGACCACTATCCAAGATGTAATGAAAGTGACCTTTAAAGTTGCCTTGTCATCACTGAAAACAGGTGACTAAGAATTTAAAGTCCCTCACAGGCTTTTTGGGATACTCACTCCTGTCGTCCCCTCTGCTCTACCTGTTCTACTGCTCAAGTTTTTGTTGCCAGGAAAATCACAAACCCCTTTCCCAATATTCATTTACATCTCTCCTTCCTAATTCTCAGATAAACGGAGCTGCTCTCAGCCTTGCTTTCCACGTCTTGCCCCTCTTCACCAGGCCCACAGAAAAGTCTTATATGACCTTCTCCAGAAGTCTTCACCATTGCTGACTTTAGGACTTTCAGCAAAAGAGTCCCTATAAAAGAATTCAATGTAGATAAACTCCGTGTTTTCATGTCGCCCTGTTCTACTTGGCCAGTGGCTGGAAAAATCAGCACTCCTAAACTAGACACCCCCTTACGAGTTTTTCACAAAATAAGTGAACAAGGCCTCTGGCCTTGAGCTGGGGATTCTCAGAGATGGCTACAATTCTAAGTAAAGAAGTTACCAACTAGGCTCCATGGTAACAGCTGGCAGGGAGAAAAAAAAGAGAAAAAAAAAAGCTCTCCCTGTCCCAAGTGTCCTTGAAAAGTTAACTTGCCGAGAACAGAGGAAAAAATAACAGAAACAAAAACTGCTTTTTGTGAACTTCTGCAGACTGTGAACTTCTGAGCCCCTTCCCTTACATGTTGGGTACAAATTCTGAAACTACCTAAACTTGGGGTTCAGAAGATTAATTGATTACAACAGAAGCAATACCTTCTAAATCCGTTTGCAACCAAATAGGGCTGTTTCCCTGTCTTCGGTGCTATCTTAGATTCCTTTCCTTTTCCGTACCTACAACAGTATAATTCTATATACTTAAACATTGTTTATGTTTTCATGAAATGGTCAACAGATGTGATTAATTATGTAATGGTGCAGATGTTTCCCAGAGTGTTCTAGGATGATGCATGTTCATTTAAAGATCAAATCGGAGGGCATACAACCTGTTTCCACCGGGAACCTGTATCTCTCACTTTAGCCATCCTATTAGGAATAGGAGTTGCTGCAGGAGTGAGCACAGGAACCCTAGTCCATGGGACACAACAAATGACCCAATTAGAAGCAGCAATAGACCAAAAATTAAAGATAATAAAACCTCCATCACAGCTTTACAGGAATGTTTAACCTCTCTCTCTGAAGTTGTTTTACAGAACAGGCGAGGGTTAAACCTTCTCTTCATGAGAGAAGGGGGACTTTGTGCTGCATTGAGGGAAGAAGGTTGTTTTTATGCCGACCATACTGGAGTTGTATAAGAACCTATGAGTATATTAAGAAAATGCCTTTAAGAGTGTCAACGAGAGAGAGAGGCCCAAAAAGGGTGGTTTGAGTCTTGGTTCACACAGTCCCTCTGGTTAACTATGCTTTCATAAGCCCAGGCCTGTCCATTAATAATCCTCATATTATTGCTAACTGTAGGACCCTGTTGGCTCAACCATGTAGTTTCCTTTCTCGAAGCTCAAATTGGACAATTTAAACTTATGGTAATCAGACAACAATATACCCCACTAGGAGACATAAAATGTGACACCCTTCAATGATCACTTTCATGATTAAAAGTAACCAGAAGAAGAATTGGGGAATAAAAAGTTAATAAAATAGGTACTTGTCACTTCCTATTTTTCTGTATGCTTAATAAAATACTGTTGAAATCTTGAGAACTGTTTGCTAATCTTGTTCCCAGAATGTGCTCTCCCCAACTGCCAAACTGCAGAATGTACTCCATCATCCCGTTGAAAGCAAACTGCCCACTCTCCCTGACGCATCAATAAATTTCCCTCCCTGCCCTCTCCAAGGAAAGTATATAAGCTCTGTTTAAGCTGTTCTCAGGACTCTCTGCTCTATTCAAGTGAGCTCTGAGCCCCAGCATGCTGGACCCTCAATAAACCCTTTGTTGTTGCATGAGACAGTCTCTTGGTGGTCTCTTCCTCCTATGCCTGCCCGACCATTACAATATTCCAACTCTATATTCTTATAAATATCTCAGGTTCCCAATACCATTATTCATCCAGCAGAATAATTCCTAACCCATATCAAACATGTTATTAAACATAACCATACACTCTTCCCTCAATCTAACTTTACAGAAGAGCAGGCACAGAGTTGGTATTACAATACAGGAATGTAGGGGATTGTTCATCTGCTGAGAACCTCAAAGATCCATGCAGATATGATCACTGGAGAATATGTAGGCAGTTATGAAGAACCTGAGAGAGCAAAAGTCATCTTCCATGGAAAACAACCTGGTCAGTATGAAGGGTTGTGTCTGAATCAGGCTCTCAAATTTTAATGTAGAGAAGATGGACCAAACCAGGCCTGTTTAGAGAGTTTTTCCCGGGTGCCTATGGTTGATATACCATTCTAACTTGTGAAACTGTCACAGGTAGTAGGGGCAGCCTGCATCTCATGGGACCCTTGGAAGCAAATGTTAGGACAAAGTGGTTGCCAAGGCAGTGACCTCATTCAGTTCCTGAAGGAATTGACCTCACCTCACTTTCTTGTTGATGGAACTATCTGAACTTGGGATCCAGGAAGCCAGGCACACAGAGCCAGTCCCAGTCCCAGTCCCAGTGGTCTCACTTGTTTGGATTTACCAAAGACAGAGTCAGTCTTTCTTGGTACCTACTGATGTGAGGATGGCAAAATGCCAAGAGAGCTCTGAGGAGGGGCCTTTCCTGAGAAAATGGTAGTTGCTCAATGCTGGCTCCTGACAACTTTACAGAGTTGGCTAAGGAGGACAGATCTGAGAGAGAACATGCCATTTAAAGGGAACATACTGTGGCCCACTAGTCAGAGGACACTCCAAATAGTCTCAGAATTACTTAGGGAAAGGAGGTGCCTTTATGGGTGTAGGTGTATGTTTGTGGTTTTCACTTGTTCTGAGAATAGGTATCAAAGGTGGTTTGTTTGGATTGAGTGAACTCTTTCTGGTAAGTACTTTGACAAGGCGAGTGTTTTTATGTCTGTATATAAAACGGTGTTCGTGGTTGTAGACATAAGAAGAGAGAATGCATCAATGGATGTGTCCTGTCTAGTAGAAAGCTTGCCAGCCTTCATACTGCCCAATTTATGAATGGACTGCTACTTGACTTATGGATGGGCAACATCTGCTATCCTCCAAAGTTCCTGTTTTCTTCCTGAATTCTGGCCTCTCTAAAGAATAGGCTCATGCTTTTGTGCCCAAGATATGTACCACCTCCAAGCTCTGTGACATGAACATGTACTGGATACCTGAAGGGAATGACGAGCTTCTTAGAAAACTCAGATATCAGTATGACCAGTAAAGTCTCAGTGGAGAAAGCCTGCTTTGTGCCTTTTGCTTACCTATTGTTTTATTGCCCTGAATGTCAGGAAGGTCTCTGCCTCAGGCCTCCCCTTTGTGAAGCCTGAAGAAAAGAGTTCTCAAATTGAAATGAATGGGCATCACCTGTGGCTCTGTGCTTAATTGCTTTGGAAAGGGATGTGTCTGAATCAGCCTCTTGGCACTGTGTGAGGCTGTGGCTTAGATTCTCAGCACTAGATGGATCCAAAGAAATATCTCATGTGTGCATCCAATACAAAAATGGCTAAAAGAGCAGATATTGTAGATGAAGTCTCTCGCCTTCCTATGTAAAGTTCCTGACCTCCATTAAGTGAGAATAGTGATACTTTGGGTCAAATGAGATATTTAAAGCCCTGTAGAGGCTAGCCTATAGGTGCATGGGTTTTCTCATGATTCCAGTTCACATAAAGAATCTAAACCGCACAGTAATTTGGCCTCAAATTGGAGAAGCAAAGCAGCATTAACGGCATGCCTATTTGATCACTCTTGGTTAACAGGAAGGGTGTCTAGGCCACACAGACTTTAGGAAAATGAGGGAAAAAGGGAGCTTATTTTGGACACTGTTGTGGGCTGCGCCCCTCATGGAAACCTGCTACCAGAGGTAATGATTAGTGTCTATATGGAAGAAGATGAGGGCCATGTGGGAGTGTTTTGGTTTTAATTGTGGATATTTGTATCGTGGTTGGAAGAGATGACTGGGTCCACCTGGGCTTGAACTCTGGTGTGACTCCCATTAGAGACTGAGTTCTGGAACTGACCTCAGAGCAGTATTGCCATAAATTTTGTCGGGATTTTATTAGGCCACGCATGAGAGTGACCCTTGGAAACTGAGATCTAAGGCCAGTGTGGATTTCCACAGAGCACTGGGAATCTCAGCCAGGATATAACATGATTTTATTTTTAAAGACTTGGCAGCCATAGTTGAGAGTCAAAACACACATGGAACTCACATTGTAGACCTCAATGGGTCTGGCTTCATGTGACCTTTTGGCCACTCTTTGGGAAGACTTGCCTGTGAGAGTTCTTCAGAGCATTCATTGAAATGAGCTTCTTCACCATTTAATGGTTCCTGAATTAATTGAAACCCATAGTGCCTCCAACTTCATCCTTGAAAAATGGCTAGATAAATACCATGAAATTTTTGAAATTCCCATGACCAGGTGGCACTGGAGAAACTTTGGATGTCCTGTTGCTGATCATGAGTATACCAGACGGTGCCTTGATTGACTGGGTTTCATGAAAATGGTGTAGATCAGATATGCCAGTAAGTTGGAGCCTGCTGAGCAGTGGGCCTAGAGCAATGTTGGGCAGGTGTGTGACACAAAATATGCGCTGGGGCCATTTCGATCTGCCATTGGCTTCCAAATGCCTTGTGACTGACAGGATGCAGCCAGCAGACCCTTATTTGTAAAGGCATCTTGTTATATGGAGAGTTTTGACCCTGTCCCTTACTTTTGGAAACTCCTCTACCACCTCCAAGTTTGTGAACTACTGATCATATTCCATTCCAGATTTGTATTCTCAGAATTCCTAACTCTTTTTCCCTAATTGTATCTTACTTGGGGTGAAAGTATTGTCAAGGCATTGTTCTGGATGAGAGTGGGAAAAATTTTGTGTAGCACATATTTGCATACACATTGGATTCATTTTCCAATTTTCCATTCAGAATACTAAATCCCTGACACTAACATATACCCTATTAGACTCTGACTACTAATCCTAATATGGTGGAGTAAAATAACCCAAACGGAATAGAAATACAAGCAGTTCAGAGAAGGCATGGTGTGTAGTTGGAATTGTCTTTTGCATTATATTGGGTAGAAGGTATAAACTAGTTAATTTTTTTATTGAAAGAGTTCTCCATGTGTTTTTAAAGTAAACAAATGTATGAATTCGTGTCTCCCTTTCTCCGTAGCATATTCAGCACATGTATTTTTATATGCACATACAGAATCCTACCTGGTACCACTCGTACAATCTTGTGAGGTGGCTTACTTGGCAGATACAAATTGCGAGAAGACATTACAGCTCCTAAACACTGTTGGAACAGAAAATTAAACCTATGGGTGAGCTTCCTAGATGAACAACATTATACATAAATCCATGTTCAGTAAAATGAATATTTTTGCATCTGTGGATGATTTATATTTCATGGTGAATTTCGATTGGCATATATATTGCTACTTTTTAATGTCTGTGTGTATATATATATATATATATATATATATATATATATATATATATATATACAGTCTCCAGATTTTTCAAAATATGAAATATATGTGTCTTATTACACACTTTCTAAATTCATTCATATTCATGTATGTGGATTTATAATCAAATTTTCACATGATTATTCTCAGAAATATTCATCCACCTGAAATACATATTTTTTCCTACTAGTGAAAACTAACTTCAGTGAATGTTGCATACAAATCCTAATATTTCTACAGTAACTGACCCAGTTTAACATCAATGCGAGTAGATTCCAATGGGACATGCTGTGTGTTTTGACGTTCATTTTTATTCAACACTGGTACATTATGATTTCTTCAGTTTATGCACATCATAGGATATATTTTTCATCCACAGTTTCGCAAATTTATAGGCATTTGTTTCACTTTCAATCAATTCCTTCTTCAGAACACATGTATTCATCCATGTTTCTTGACTGGTCTTTTCATGAGACTTCTTTACAAAACACATTATTTTCAATTTTCATAATCATTTTTGAAGCGAAACTCAGACACCGTTCATGATAAACAATAACACTAATATTAACAATAGATGTATAACTGGTTGGAATGAATGATTTTATATCAATATAAGATATCTTAAATATTTTCAGATATCAATTCCATCCATTATTTAAAGTGGAATCAGCTATATTATTTATTCACAGTGTGGTCAATTCATGCATTATCTCTATATTCATAGACACAGGGCACACCTCTTTGTACAACCAATACTTATGTATATGTCTTCTAAATATTACTGCCAGAAATGGTGTAAGAAATACTCATGTCACCAGATCTACATACACATTTTATCACAGTAATATTCGGGACACAAAAAGTAAATGTCACACTTATGATTGTACCGGAGTCTGAATGGAAAGTGAACATGGATTACTAAAAACATTCCTGTCCATGTTGCCTAATCCTCTCAATTATCAATCCTGTTGGTGACTACATATTTGTTTCTTCCAGAGATTATATATTCAAACTCTACCCTGTTGAAAATGCCTAATCATATCACTCACTTTATACTTTGCCTGATTTCATTATGTCTCTATTGATATGTGGTTTCCTACATATTTTCCCCAGTTCATCATTGTGACTGACCCTTCACATGAAGTTATGTTTACTTTCACTCTCTAACCAAAACACTATTGCGATAGAACATATATTCCAAATCCTATATTGACACTTCTTCCTAAACCTACTATCTACCTAATCCTACCGACTATCCGTTTTTGACTGGATGTTCTCTTCGACATTCAATCATCCAAGGTACAAGGTTCTATGCCATTATATATCTATTTTTCTGAGACATCTGTGCACAATGTAAATCAAAGTTAAGTATCCCAATCAAGGGCCCAATGCCCTCTAGGCTTCAAAATTACCTAGATTTCTGTTTTTATTCATATATTTAACCTCTATATTTTTATAAATATCGCAGGTTCCCAATACCATTATTCATCCCGCAGAATGATTCCTAACCCAATTCAAACATTTTATTAACCCTAAGAATACACTGTTCCCTCAATCTAAATTTAATGAAAAGCAGGGACAGAGTTGGTCTTACAATACAGGAATGTAGGGGATCTTCCACCTGCTGAGAACTTCAAAGATCCATGTAGAAATGAACCCTGGAGAAGATATAGTCATCTATGAAGGACCTGAGAGAGCAAAAGTCATCTTCCATGTCAAACACCCTGGTCAGGATGAAGGGATGTGTCTGAATCAGCCTCTCTCTTCTTAATGTAGAGGAGAAGGACCAAACCAGGCCTGTGTGGATAGCTATTCCCGGGTTCCTAAGGTTGACATACCATTCTAACTTGTGAACATTTCAGAGGAAGTAGGGGAACCCTCCATCTAATGGGACCCTTGGAAGCAACTATTAGGACAAAATGGTTTACAAGACAGTGAATTCATTAAGTTCCTGAAGGAAGTGACCTCACCTCACTTCCTTCGTGATGGATCTCTCTGAACTTGGGATCCTGGAAGCCAGGCACACAGAGCCAGTCCCAGTCCCAGTCCCAGTGGGCTCACTTGCTTGGATTTACCAAAGACAGAGTCAGTCTTTCTTTGTTCCTACTGATATTATGATGCCAAAAGCAAGGAGAGCTCTGAAGAGGGGCCTTTCCTGAGAAAGCAGGTAGTGGCTCAAAATTCCCTTCTGACAACTTAAAAGAGTTGGCCAAGTAGACCAGATCTGAGACAGGACAGGACATTTCGGGGAAACATTGTATGGCCCACCAGTCAGAGGACACTCCGTAGAGTCACAGACCTACTTGGGGGAAGGAGGTGACTTTGTGGGTGTGGTTGTGGGTTTATGATTTTGTCTCATCTTCTGAGAATAGGTAGGAAAGGCGGTTAGTTTTTTTTTTTTTTTTTTGGAGTGTACTGTTTCTAGTAAGTCGTTTGACAAGGCGAGTGTTTCTATGTCTGTGTATTCCACTGTGTCCGTGGTTGTATACATTAGAAACGAGAATGCATCAATGTATTTGTCCTGTCTAGTAGAAAGCTTCCCAGCATTCAACCTGCCCAATTTATGAATGGGTTGCGGCTTTCCTTAAGGATGGGCAACACCTACTATCTTCCTAATTACCAATTTTCTTCCTGAATTCTTTCCAATCTCCAGAATTGGCTCATGTTTTTTTGTCCAAGATATGTACCACCTCCAAGCTCTGTGACATGGCCATGTACTGGATATCTGCAGGGAATGGCGAGCATCTCAGAAAACTCAGATATCAGTGTGACCAGTAAAGTATCAGTGGAGAAACCCTGCTTTGGGCCTTTTGCTTACATAATGTTCTGTTGCCCTTAATTTCAAGAAGTTCTTTGCCTCAGGCCACCCCTTTGTGAAGCCTGAGGAAAACAGTTTTCAAATGGAAATGAATGGGCATCACCTGTGGCCCTTTGCTTTATTGCTTTGGAAAGGGATGTGTGTGATTTAGCCTCTTGGCCCTGTGTGAGGCTGTGGCTTAGATTCTCAGCACCTGATGGATCTAAAGAAAGATCCCATGTGTGCATCCAAAACCAAAATGGCCAAAAGAGCAGTCCTTGTGGATGACGTCTCGCCTTCCTCTGTGAGGTTCCTGACTTCCATCAATAGGGATCCTTTGGGTCAGAGGAGTTCTCCAAAGCCCTGCAGAGGTGCTTGGGTTTTCTCATGACTCCAATTCACATAAAGAATCTTAACCTCTGAGTCAGTTGGCCTCAAAGTAGAGAAGCGGTGTAGTCTTCACAGCATGCCTATTTCATCACGCCTGGTTCACAGAAAGTATGTCCAGGCCACCCTGACTTTAGCAAATGAGTGGCAAGGGAGCTTATTTTGAACACTGTCTTGGACTGCGCTCCTCATGAAAACCTCCAGCCAGAGGTTATGATGAGTGTCTATATGGAAGAAAATGAGGGCCATGTCGAAGTGTTTTGGTTTTAATTGTGGTCATTTGTGTGTCAGTTGGAAGAGATAACTGTGTTCACCTGGGCTTGAACTGTTGTGTGATTCCACTTAGAGACTGCTTTCTGGAACTGACCTCAGTGAAGTATTGCCATGAATTGTTTTGAGATTTTAGGAGGCCACGCATGAGATTCGCTCTTGGTATCTGTGATCTAGGCCCAGGGTGGCTTTGCACAGAAAACTGGGAATCTTTGCAAGGATATCACATGATTTTATTCTGAAAGACTTGGCAGCCGTCGATGAGAGTCAAAACACACATGGACCTAACATTGTAGACCTCAATGGGCCTTGCTTATGTTACCATTTGGCCTCTGTTTCTGTAGCCTTGCCTATGAGAGTTCTCTAGAGCTTTCATTGAAATGAGCTTCCTCACCATTTAATGGTTCCTGAATTAATTGAAACCCAGAGTGTCTCAAATTCATTTTTGAAAAATGGCTAGATAAATACCATGCAAGGTTTGAAATTCCCATGACCAGGTGGCACTGGAGAACCTTTGGATATCTGGTTCCTGATCATGAGTGTACCAGACAATGCCTTGATTGACTGGGTTTCATGAAAATGGAGTAGAACAGAGATGCCTGTAAGTTGGAGCCTGCTGAGTAGTGGGCCTAGAGCTGTGGTGTGAAGGTGTGTGATAAACATCTGTGGTGGGGCCATGTGAATATGTCTTTGACTTCCAAATGGCTTGTGACTGACATGCTGCTGCCAGCAGACCCTTATATGTAAAGGCATCTTATTATATAGAGGGGTTTCAGGGCAATGTTCAGAATCAGGTTGCTCTTGTCAAGGGGGCAAGCTATGTGGGATAGAAGCCTGGTTGGTGCATTCTCCTGTAAACCCTGACCCACCACACCTGACAGAACTCCCTCCAGCACTGTGTCCCTGATGAACTCCTTGTATTTTTTGAAGCAACACCAAACTACGAGTGCAGCAGCCAGAAACACCACGAAAAGTGGAGGATGACCAAATGACTTCACAGTCCACGCGGGCAGACACTTAGACCCAGGTGGCCAAAAATTGCCGACAAAGATAGAATTCATCACTGCTGCCTAATGTTCATTGGAAAACAAGAAACCATGTCCTCCAGGTCACATAGATGCCATTCCAGATTTGATGGTCTCACTACAAAGGAAGCTAAATCTCCTGACAACAACATATACTTTAAGTGCCCAAACTCAGAGGCAGTTTGTCAAGAAGTCTTTAGGCCAAAAGAACTTCATGTTTGTGGAGTGTTTACCCTATCCCTTACTTTTGGATACTCCTCTCCCAACTCCAAGGTTGTGAACTCCTGAGCATTTTCCATTCCGGATATGTATTCACAAATTTTCTAACTCTTCTCCTCTAATTGTGTCTTACTTGTGGTGAAGGAAATATCAAGGCATTGTTCTGGATCAGAGTGGGGAGATTTTTGTGTAGCACATATTTGAATACACATGAGATTAATTTTCCTATTTTCCATTCAAAATTCTGAATCCCTGACACTTACCCATACCCTACTAGACTCTCACTACTAATCCTAATATGATGGAGAAAAATAACCCAAACAAAATAGAAATACAACCAGTTCAGAGGAGGCCTGTTGTATAGTTGGACTTGCCTTTTGCATGATAAAGGGTAGGTGTTACAAATCTAGTCAATTTTTAAATGAAAAAGTTCTCCATGTGATTTAAAGTTAACAAATATGTGAATTCTTGTTTCCCTTTCTCTGAAGCCTATTCAGAACATGTATTTTTAATGCACATATTGAATCCTACCTGGTTTCACACTTATATTTTTGTGAGGTGGATGACATGGCAGATACAAATTGTGAGAAGAGATCACTCCTCCTAAACACTGTTGGAACTGAAAATTCAACCTATGGGTGAGCTTCCTAGTTTAACAACATTTTACTTAAATCCATGTTTAGTAAAATAAATATTTTTGCTTCAATGGATGATATATATTTCATGATGAATTTCTATTGGCATATATATTGCCAGTTTTTAATGTCTCTGTGTGTGTTTTTTGTATATATATATATATTCTCCAGGTTCTTCAAAACATGAAATATATGTGTCTTTTATACACTCCATAAATTTATTCATGTTCATGTACTTGGATTTATAATCAACTTTTCAGAAGATTATTCCAGAAATATTCATCCACCTGAAATTCATATTTGTTACCTAGTACTGAAAGCTAACTTCAGTGAACGGTGCACACAAATCCTAATATTTTTATAGTAACTGACCCAGTTTAATATCAAAGCAAGTTGATTCCTATGGGACATTTTATGTATTTTGACGTTTATTCCTATTCAACACTGGTAAATTACTATTTCTTCTTTTTTTGCACATCATAGGATATATATTTAATCCAAAAGTTATCAAATTTACAGGTATTTGTTTCACTTTCAATCACTTTCTGCTTCAGAACACACGTATTCCTGCAGGTTACTTGACTGGTCTTATCATGAAACTTCTTTCCAAACACATTATTTTTGATTTTCATAATGATTTTTGAAGCAAAATATACACAATTTTCATGATTATCCATAACCCTAATATTTCCATTAGATGTATAAATGGTTGTAATGAATGTATGTGTATCAATATAAGATTTCATGTATATTTTCAGATATCAATTCATTCCATTATTTAAAGTTGGAACCAGTTATATTTTTAATTCTCAGTATGGTCTCTTCATGCATTATCTCAATATTCATAAACACATGGTACACCCATTTGTACCCCCAATACTAATTTATGCATCTTCAAAATATTGCTCCCAGAAACAGTGGAAGAAATACTCCACCTGATCTACATATACATTTTATCACTGTAATAATCTGGACACAAAATGCAAAGTTCACCTTTATGATTGTACCAAAGCCTAAATGGAAATTGACCATGGATTACTAAAACATCTATGTCTAAATTGCCTAATGCTCTCAAATGTCAATCTATTTGTGACTCCATATTTATTTTTCCCTAAGATTATACAGTCAAGTTCAACCCTGTTGAAAATGTCTAATATTATCACTCACTTTGTACTATACCTGATTTCCTAATATCTCTATTGATATCTGCTTTGCTACATATTTTCCCCAGTTCATCATTGTGAGTGACCCTAAACATGTGCTGATATTGACATTCACTCTCTAACCGAAACCCTATTGTTAAAGAACTTTTGGTCCAAAGTCTATACTCGCCCTCATTTCAACACCTACCGACTATCTTCCTGATCCTACAGACTATCCCTGTTTGATTGGATGTTCTCTTCTACATTCAATCATCCAAGGTACAAGGTCCTATTTCATTGTATATCGATTTATCTGAGACATCTGTGCATAACATAATTCAATGCTAAGTATCCCAATCAAAGGCCCAATGCCCTTCTGGGCTTCAAATCTTACCTAGATTTCTGTTTTCATACTTATATTTCACCTATATATTCTTAAAAATGTCACAGGTTCCCAATACCATTATTAATTGAGCGGAATGATTCCTAACCCAAATCAAACATGTTATTAACCTTAACCATACACTGATCCCTCAATCTAACTTTTCAGAAGAGCAGGGACAGAGTTGGTCTCAAAATACAGGCATGTAGGGGATTCTCCACCTGCTGAGAACCTAAAAGGCCCATGCAGAAATGATCCATGGAGAAGATGTAGGCAGCTATGAAGGACCTGAGAGAGCAAAAGACATCTTCCATGGTGAATAACCTGGTCAGGATAAAGGGTTGTGTCTGAATGAGCCTCTCTTTTTTTCATATAGATAAGATGGACCAAAACAGGCCTATGTGGAGAGCTGTCCCTAGGTGCCTATGGTTGATATACCATTATAACCTGTGAAAGTATCACAGAAAGTAGGGGCAGCCTCCATATCATGAGACCTTTGGAAGCAACTGTGAAGGCAAAGAGGTTGTCAAGATAGTGACCTCATTCAGTTCCTGAAGGAAGTGACCTCATCACACTTCTTTGGTGATGGAACTGTCTGAACTTGGTATCCAGGAAGCCAGGCACTCAGAGCCAGTCACAGTCCCAGTCCAAGGGGTCTCAATTTTTTTGATTTACCAAGGAGAGAGTCAGAGTTTCTTGGTAACTACTGATGTGTGGATGGCCAAATGCCAGGAAAGCTCTGAAGAGGGGCCTTTTCTGAGAAAGCAGGTAGTGGCTCACCACTGGCTCCTGACAACTTCACAGAGTTGGACAAGGAGACCAGAACTGAGAAAGGACAGGCCATTTCAGTGGAACATAGTATGACCCACCAGTCATAGGACACTCTGGATAGTCACAGTCCTACTTGGGGGAAGGAGGTGCCTTTGTATGTGTGTGTGTGTTTGTGGTTTTGTCTAATGTTCTGAGAATAGGTAGTAGCGGCGGTTTGTTTGGTTTTGAGTGAACTGTTTCTAGTAAGTCATTTGACAAGGCGAGTGTTTCTATGTCTCTGAATCCCACTGTGTCCGTGGTTGTAGACAGTTGAAAAGAGAATGGATCAATGGATTTGTGTTGTCTAGTAGAACGCATCCCAGCATGTATCCTGCCAAATTTATTAATGGTCTGAGGCTTTCCTTATCGATGGGCAACACCTGCTATCTTTCTAAGTTCCTGTTTTCTTCCTGAATTCTGGCCAATATCCAGAATAGGCTCATGGTTTTCTCTCCAAGATATGTACCACCTAAAAGCTCTGTGACATGGCCATGTACTGGATAGCTGAAGGGAATGGAGAGCATCTCAGAATACTCAGATATCAGAGTGACCATTTAAGTCTCATTGGAGAAACCCTGCTTTGGGCCTTTTGTTTACCTATTGTTCTGTTGACCTGAATGTCAGCAAGGTCTTTGCCTCAGGCCATCTCTTTTTGAAACCTGAAGAAAACAGTTTTCAAATGGAAATGAATGGACATCCCCTGTGGCTCTTTTCTTAATTTCTTTGGAAGGAGATGTGTCTGATTCAGCCTTTTGGCCCTTTGTGAGTCTGTGGCTTAGATTATCAGCACCTGATGGATCTAAAGAATGATCCCATGTGTGCATTCAAACCAAACTGGCCAAAAGAGCAGTCATTATGGATAAAGTCTCTCACCTTCCTTTGTAAGGTTCCTGACCTCCATCAAGTGAGAATAGGGATCCTTTGGGTCAATTGAGTTCTTAAAAGCCCTGCAGAGGCTAGAACATAGGTGCTTGGGTTTTCTGATTACTCCAATTCACATAAAGAATCTAAACCCCACAGTCAGTAGGCCTCAAATTGGTGAACCGAAGTAGTATTAATGGCAGGCCTATTTGACCACTCCTGGTTCACAGGAAGGTTGTACAGGCCACCCTGACTTTAGGCAAACCAGAGGCAAGGGAGCTTATTTTGGACACTGTCTTGGGCTGCGCCCCTCATGGAAACCTTTAGCCAGAGGATATGATGAGTGTCTATATGGAAGAATATGAGGGCCATGTGGGAGTGTTTTGGTTTTAATTGTGGTCATTTGTATGGCAGTTGGAAGAGATTACTTGTAAGATTCCAGCAGATGTCGGAGGAAGAGACTACCAAGAGACTGGCTCATGCAACAGCGATGGGGATTTATTGAGGATCCAATTCAGTTCGCTGGGGCTCTGTGCTCACTCAACAAGCAACAGTGGCCCAGATCCCCGAGAAGAGGTTAAGCAGTGCTTCAGTACACTTTTTGGGTAGGCAGAGGCTTTATATATATCAGAGGAAATCATCTTGATCAGCCGGAAAATCGAACAACAACTCTCCAACTTGATTAGCACATTCATTGGTGGAATCAGGTCGGGCGGGGGTGATAGGTCGATCCTAAGGAGGGGGGTACATTCAAACTGATTGGTTTGGGCCCTGATATGCTTAGGTGCCAAGCTGCACAGGGTCCTAGATTATTAAACAACTGGATGGTCAGGGGGAATATTTAATGGGCAGTGAAAGGATTGTCCTAACAGCTACAGGAATTTCAGGTTTTAGGTTTAGCATGGGAACTTAACAATACCTGGTCCTTTACATTTTAACTCAGGCTTTGCAGCTTAGAAACTTTACAACACCCGCTATTTTACACTTTAACTTCAATTTCTTTTACCCTAACAGACTGGGTCCACCTGGGTGTGAACTCTGGTGTGATTCCCCTTAGACACTGAGTTCTGGAACTGAACTCAGAGAAGAGGTGTCATGAATTGTGTTGGGATTATAAGAGGCCACACATGAGAGTTGCCCTTGGAAACTGAGATCTAGGCCCAGGGTGGCTTTCCACAGAGCATTGGAAATTTCAGCCAGGATATCACATGATTTTATTCTGAATGACTTGGCAGCCATAGTTGAGAGTCAAAACACACATGAAACTCACACTGTAGACCTCAATGGGCCTGGTTTCATGTGACCTTTTGGCCACTCTTTGAGAAGCCTTGTCTGTGAGAGTTCTATAGAGATTTCATTGAAATCAGCTTTCTCAAAATTTAAAGTTTCCTGAATGAATTGAAACCCACAGTGCCTCCAACTTCATCCTTGAAAAATGGCTAGATAAATACCATGAAATTTTTGAAATTCCCAGGACCAGGTACCACTGGAGAAAGTTTGGATGTCCGGTTTCTGATCATGAGTATAACAGACAGTGCCTTGATTCACTGGGTTTCATGCAAATGGTGTAGAACAGAGATGCCAGTAAGTTGGAGCCTTCTGAGTAGTGGGCCTAGAGCAGTGGAGGGCAGGTGTGTGATAAAACATCTGTGGTGGGGCCATGGGGATCTTCCATTGTCTTCCAAATGGCTTGTGACTGACATGGTGCAGCCAGCAGACCCTTATATGTAAAGGCATCTTGTTATTTGGAGAGGTTTCAGGGCAATGTTCAGAATCAGGATGTTATGGTCAAGGGAAAAGCTATGTGGGATAGAAGCATGGTTGGTGCATTCTCTTGCAGACCCTTACCCACCACAGGTGACAGAACTCCCTCCAGCACTGTACCAGGTGAACTACTTGTATTTCGTGAAGCAAATAACAAACTCCCAGTGCAGCAGTAAGAAATACCACGAAAAGTGGAGGATGACCAAATGGCTTCACAGTCCACACAGAGAGAAACTTAGCCCCCAGTGGACACTGTTAACCTACATAGAGAGAAATCAGCACTGCTGCCTCATGTTCAGTGGAAAATAAGAAACTATGTCCTCCAGGTCACATACATGCACACCCAGCTTTGATGGTCTCACTACAAAGGAAGCTCCTGACAAATACTTATATTTCAAGTGCGCAACCTCAGAGGCAGTTTCTCAAGAAGTCTTTAGGCCAGCAGAGCTCCATGTTTGTTGAGTGTTTACCCTGTTCCTTACTTTTGGAAACTCCTCTACCACCTCCAAGGTTGTGAACTCCTGAGCGTATTCCATTCCAGATATGTATTCACAGAATTTTTAACTCTTCTCCTCTAATTGTGTCTTACTTCAGGCGAGGGTAATGTCAAGGCATTTTTCTGTATGAGAGTGCAAAAATTTGTGTGCAGCATTTATTTGAAATACTGAATCCCTGACATTAACCCATATCCTAATAGACTCTGACTACTAATCCTAATATGATGGAGAAAAATAACTCAAACAAAATAGAAATACAAGCATTTCATAGGAGGCATGGTGTATAGTTGGACTTGCCTTTTGCATTATATAGGGTAGGAGTAATAAATCTAGTCAATTTTTAATTGAAATAGTTTTCCATGTGTTTTTAAAGTTAACAAATATGTAAATTACTGTCTCCCATTCTCTCTAGCTTATTCAGAACATGTGTTTTTATATGCACATATAGAATCCTACCTGGTTATCACACATACAGTCTCATGAGGAGGCTGATTGGCAGATACAAATTGTGAGAAATGACCACTCCTCGTAAACGCTGTTGGAACTGAAAATACAACCCATGGGTGAGCTTCCTATTTGAACAACCTTATACAAAAATCCATGTTCAGTGAAATTAATATTTTTGGATCTGATGATGATATATATTTCACGATAAATTTCGATTGGCATATATATTGCAATTTTTAATGTCTCTCTCTCTGTGTGTGTGTATATATATATATGTATATATATATATATATATATATATATATATATATATATATATATATGCACTCTGTCTAGATTTTTCAAAATATGAAACATGTGTCTTATTGTAGACTCCCTAAATTCATTTATATTCATGTATGTGGATTTATAATCAACTTTTCACAAGATTATTCTCAGAAATACTCATCCACCTAAAATACTTACTTGTTTCCTAGTACTGAAAACTAACTTCGTTGAATGGTGCATACATATCCTAACATTTCTACAGTAACTGACCCTGTTTAACATCAATTCAAGTAGATTACTATGGGACATGATGTGTATTTTGAAGTTCATTTTTATTCAACACTGGTACATTGCTATTTCTTCAGTTTATGCACATCATAGGATACATATTTCATCCACAAGTTAGCAAATTGATAGGCATTTGTTTCACTTTCAGTCACTTCCTGCTTCAGAACACATGTATTTCTCCATGTTTCTTGACTGATATTTTCATGAGACTTCTTTCCAAACACATTATTTTCGATTTCCGTAATCACTTTTGAAGCAAAACCCACACACCTTTCATGATAACCCATAATCCTAATATTACCATTAGATGTATAACTCGTTGGAATGAATGACTGTATATCAATATTAGATTTCTTATATATTTTCAGATATCAATTCAATCCATTATTTAAAGTGGAACCAGTTATATTATTTATTCACATGATGGTCAATTGATGCATTATCAATATATTCTATGACACAGGGTATACCCTTTTTACCCCCAATACTAATTTATATTTCTTCAAAATAGTGCTCCCAGAAGTGGTGGAAGAAATACCCATGTCACCTGATCTACATATACATTTTATCACAGTAATATTCTGGACACATAAAACAAAGGTCACTCCTATGATTGTACCAAAGCCTAAATGGAAAATGAGCATGGATTACTAAATGCACCCATGTCCAGGTTGCCTAATGCTCTCAAATGTCAATCATATTGGTGACTACATATTTGTTTCTTTCTAACATTATATATCCAAACTCAACCCTGTTGAAAATGTCTAGTCCTATGACTCAGTTTATACTTTGCCTGATTTCCTAATGTCTCTATTAATATCTGCTTTCCTCCATATTTTCCCCAGTTCATCATCGTGACTGACTCTTCACATGTGCTAACATTTACATTCACTCTCAACTGAAACCATATTGCTAAAGAACTTTTGGTCCAGATCCTATACTCACTCTTCTTCCTAAAACTACTATCTCCTGTTCCTACCGAGTATTCCTTTTTGACTTGATGTTCTCTTCTACATTCAATCATTCAAGGTACATGGTCCTATGCCATTGTATATCGATTTATCTGAGACATCTCTTCAGAACGTAATTCAACGCTAAGTATCCCAATCAAGTTCCCATGCCCTTCTCGGCTTCAAATCTTAACTAGATTTCTGTTTTCATACTTATATTTCACCTATATATTCTTGTAAATATTGCGGGTTCCCGATACTGTTATTCAACCCTCAGAATGATTCCTCACCCAAATCGAACCTGTTATTCACCCTAATCATACACTCTTCCCTCAATCTAACTTTACAGAAGAGCAGGGAAGGAGTTGGTATTTCAATACAGGAATGTAGGCGATCTTCCACCTATTGAGAACCTCAAATGTCCTACATAAATGACACCTGGATAAGTTGTAGGCAGCTATGAAAGACCTGAGAGAGCAAAAGTCATCTTCCATGGAAAACAACCTGGTCAGGATGTAGGGATATGTATGAATCAGCCTCTCACTTATTAATGTAGAGAAGATGGACCAAACCAGGCCTGTGTGGAGAGCTGTTCCTGTGTGCCTATGGTTGATATACCATTCTAACTTGTGAAAGTGTCACAGGAAGCAGGGGCAGCCTCCATCTCATGGGACCCTTGGAGTCAACTCTTAGGACAAAGTGGTTGCCAAGGCAGTGAACTCATTCAATTCCTGAAGGAAGTGACTTATGTCACTTCCGTGGTGATCAAACTCTCTGAACTTAGATCCAGTAAGCCAGGCACCCAGAGCCAGTCCAAGTCCCAGTCTTAGTGGTCTCACTTGTTTTGATTTTCCAAGGATAGAGTCAATCTTTCTTGATACCTACCGATGTGGGAATGGCCAAATAACAGGAAAGCTCTCAAGAGGGGCCTTTTCTGAGCAAGCAGGTAGAGGCTCACCCCTGGCTTCTGACAAGTTCACAGAGTTGACCAAGGAGACCTAATCTCATACAGGACAGGCCATCTCAGGGGAACATATTGTGGCCCACCAGTCAGAGGACACTCCGGATAGTCACAGACCCATTTGAGGGAAGGAGGTGCCTTTGTTATGTGGGTGTGGTTTTTTGGTTTGTCTCATATTCTGAGAATATGTAGGAAAGGTGGTTTGTTTGGTTTGTAGTGAACTGTTTTTAATAAGTCATTTGACAAGGCGACTGTTTCTATGTCTGTGTATCGCACTGTGTCCGTGGTTGTAGACATTAGAAAAGAGAATGATTCAATGGATGTGTCCTGTCTGGTAGAAAGCTTCCCAGCATTCATCCTGCCAGATTTATGTATGGACTTTGGCTTGCCTTATCGATGGGCAACACCTGCTAATTTCCTAAGTTGCTGTTTTCTTCCTGAATTCTGGCCACTCTCCAGAAGAGGCTCATGGTTTTGTGTCCAAGATATGAATCACTTCCAAGGTCTGTGACATGGCTATGTTCTGGATAGCTGAAGTGAATGGCGAGAATCTCAGAAAACTCAGATCACTGTGACCAGAAAAGTCTCAGTGGATAAACCCTGCTTTGCGACTTTTGCTTACATATTGTTCTGTTACCCTGAATGTCAGGTAGTTCTTTGCCTCAGGCCACCCCTTTGTGAAACCTGAAGAAAACAGTTTTCAAATGGAAATGAATGGAAATCACCTGTGGCTCTTTGCTTAATTGCTTTGGAAAGGGATGTGTCTGAATCAGCCTCTTAGCTCTGTGTGAGGCTGTTGATTAAATTCTCAGCCCCTTATGGATCTAAAGAAAGATCCCATGTGTGCATCCAAAACCAAAATGGCCGAAAGTACAGTCATTGCAGATGAAGTCTTTCGCCTTCCTCTGTAAGGTTCCTGACCTCTATAAAGTGAGAATAGGGAAGATAGACCAAGCCAATTGATGTCTCCTTTTGGAAAAATTGTACCACCAATGAGAGCATCAGCAAAATTACCCCAACACTACCACAAGTCGCTGCACCAACAGATAGTTCACAATGCATACATGTTAGTTCACAATGCATACAAGTGATATATATTCCAGGCAAGTTCTGCAAGCAGTTCAGTGATGGCTATTGCAGAAGCTGTAGATTGGTTTTATCTTTGTCTTCACCAGCACTGGGTTGAAGATTGGAATTCTGGCAATAATGGCTAAAGAAAAAATTACTTACCATTCCAGAAGGCACTAAAAAACCCAATTATCTTAACAATTTACATTATCTTGAAGAGAATTATTAAATATAATGAAAAGGAAAGGTGAAAGTCAACAAACAGTTCTGCTAAACTCCTTTTTTTGTTCACATATTAAAACAATCCTCAACAGTTGTTTACCCAATTTAAATTAAACTATTTAAATCACGTGAATAAAAAAAAATTGGATCCATTTTTTCATGAGCGCACATCATATATGATATATGGATATATGTACATTCAAACATAAAACACAAAACACAAGTGTGCACAAATAATATAATATATACAACACATAACATAATAGTAAAGGCCTTATAACTTTTTACAGGTGAAATCACCATTGGAATGTCTAAAAACTCTATAGTCAAAAAATAGAACTGATCAGCAAAACATTAACCTAGGTCTGTATGAGCTCAAAAAAAAAATAGAAAATAGAACTTCATGATGTGGGAAAGGGCAATAATAAAATAGATATTGAAAAAAGCATCCTGGTTCTGTCGCAGATGTAAGGATAGCCAAACTGGAGTTTTGGATATCAGCTGTTATGAATTTGAGCCAAATCATCTTCTTTTTGGTCTATAGAAATCACTTTAGTTAATTTCTCTGGAATCCATATTGCCTGCTGTTCTTCCTGTGGAAACACACAAACAGACCCCTGACTAAAGACAATCACTGGGTCAGGACTTTAGTTAATCTCTCCAAAATCCAAATCAGCTGCTGTTCTTCCTGTGGAAACACACAAACAGACGCCCGACTCCAGACAATTACTGGGTCAACACTTTTCCATTGTCCTATTAGAATATCCTTCCAAAGGACCTTGGGCTTATGCACATTTTTTGGAAACATATGCCTTTCCACAGCACTAAGTCCTGATGAATCCAAGTTTAAAAAGTTTAGAGTAAAAAGCGTTAATTTAAGTTTATCTTTGGGGAATATATACCCCTTCTCAATTCCGTCTTTGTGCTTTAATAAGTACATTTTTATTGTTTGATGTGCTCTTTCAACTATGCCTTGTCCCTGTGGATTGAATGGGATTCCTGTTATATGAGTAATGCCAAATGATGAGCAAAATTGTTTAAAAGAGTTAGAAGTGTAACAGGGGGCATTATCTGTTTTTAACTGTTTTGGAATGCCCACAGTGGCAAAATTTTGTAAGCAATGAGCTATAACATCTTTAGTTTTTTTCTCCAGCATGAAGGGAGCCCATTAAAAATCCAGAACAAATATCAACTGTAACATGCAAATATTTTAATTTTCCAAATTCTGGCAAGTGTGTGACGTCCATCTGCCAAATATGGTTAGGTATCAATCCTCTAGAATTGACTCCAAGATTAACTTGTGGTAAAAAGGTCACACAATTTTGACATTGTTTTATAATTTGTCTAGATGTTCCTTAGTTTTTTTGAAATGCTTTTGTAAAGTATAAGCATTGACATGGAACTTTTTAAGAAAATTTATTGCTTCTTCTAGTGTAAAGAAAATATGTATGTATGTCAATTGTAGTTTTATCTGCTAAATCATTGCCCAAACTAAGGGCTTTAGGCAATCCTGTATGTGCCCTGATATGTCCTATAAAGAATGGATCTTTTCTGTCCCAGATTAGACTTTGTATAGTGGAAAGCAAAGAGAAAACAGTAGAGAAAGGGGAAATCCTACCAGCATCTTCAAGGGATACTATAGCATTAACTATATACTGACTATCGGAAAATAAATTAAATACAGAATCTTTAAAAATCACAAAAGCTTGTAATACTGTACTAATCTCTACCTTGTGAGCTGATTGTTTTGGTACTAAAAATATAAAAGTTGGATCAGGTGTAACTATTGCTGTTGTACCATTATTTAACCCATCGGTGAATATATTTGGAGCATTCACGATAGGTGTTTTCTTGTCATTTTTGGAAAAATTACAGGATGCGATGACCAAAAAGACAATAAAAGATAAGATAGTAAGTGGTTATCAAATGAAACATTAGATTTACACACGATTATTGCCCAAGTATTTAACTAATTAGCTAATTCATCAATTTGATTCATAGTATATGGAGTAATAATTTTATTGGGTGAAATTCCACACACACTCTTTTTGCTGCTTTTATTCCTATGAGTATTAATTCTCCCTCAGCCTCAGGATAGCAAGTAATAATAGTGTTAGAAGAATAAGATAAATGTATCCATAATAATGGACCTTCTTCCCAAAATACTCCTGTAGAAATATTTTTTTTGTTGTTAGTACAATAAATAATAAATGCAAAATTATATCAACTCTATCCAAAAGCATATTTCCCATATATGTTTCAATGATTTTTATTGCTTTTCTTGCTTCAGGCGTTAACATTCTGAGTGAATTTGGATCTCATGGTCCTTTTAGGATATCAAATAAAGGTCCCAACTCTCCTGTTGGTATACCTAGATGAGGCCTTATCCAATTTAAGTCTCCTAATAACTCTTGAAAGTCATTAATTGATTTGAGTTGATCTACTCGTATTTGAATTTTTGGTTGACTGACCATGGTTGAGGATAATAGAGCTACTAAATAATTAATTGGAAAATTTAATTGTATTTTACCTATTGCTATCTCTAGGTTATAATTTTTTAATACGTTTGTAAGTGTGGCATACCATTCTAGCAATAGGTTTTTAACTTTGTGTGCTAATAATACATCATCCATATAGTAAAAAATTTGTATTTCAGGAATTTGATTTCTAAGTGGCTGGATTACTTTGTTAACATAAATTTGACGCATAGTTGGGCTGTTAGCCATCCCTTGAGGGAGTACTTTCCACTCATATCTCTTGTCAGGACCTTCATGATTCAGTGCAGGTATAGTAAATGCAAAACTTGGAATATCCTCAGGATGAATTGGAATTGAAAATAAAACGATCTTTAATATCTACAACGAAAACATACCAAGTTTTTGGCAAAGCACACAATTGAGGAATCTCTGATTGAGCAGGTCCCATAAAAACCATCCCATTATTAATGGCTCTTAAATCTTGCAATAATCTCCATTTACCAGATTTCTTTTTAAGGACAAAAATGAGAGTATTATGGGGAGACACAGAAGGTTGTATATGTCCTTCCGCTAATTGTTGTTGGACCAGGTCATGGGCTACTTGTATCTTTTCTTTAGTCAGGGGCCACTGAGGAACCCATACTGGTCTTTCTGATTTCCAAGTAATATTTATTGTCTCAGTGGCCCTTTCTGAAAATCCAACCCATATCTATCTGTTCCTTGATCTTTTTGTATTGGTGTTGCTATACCTTGTTCTTGCTTTTCTAATCTTTTTCCTTTCCTAAAATCTTGTCTAGCCATAATAGTGGGTGAATTTTGATTGATGTTATTTGTTAATGTCAAACCTAATTGATCTAGGACATCTCATCCTTATAAATTTATGGGAAGATGTTCCAATACATATGGCTGTATAGTTCCTTCACATCCTTCAGGATTCTTCCAATCTAATACCGTTGCACTTTTATGGGGATTAGTCGCCACTCCTAGGCCTCGAAGCGTTTGAGTGGCTTGTTGTAATGGCCAATGTTTTGGCCATTCTTGACGACAGATGATGCTAAGGTCTGCACCTGTATCCAGTAGCCCATTGAATTCATGTCCTTGAATATTTAGTTTTAGCATGGGGCGAGAATATAAATTTAAAGAAAGCATAGCCCAATCTACACCTGTGGAGCCTAATCCTTTGGAACCCCTTTCTACAGCATAACTGTAAAATTTATCATGTGGGCTGGGTATTATTATTAATTGTGCTATTCTATCTCCTGGAGAAATTACTGATATACCCTTTGGAAAACTGGCTATAATTTTTATTTCACCTTCATAATCGGGATCAATTACCCCAGGACTCATCATAAGTCCTTTTAGAGTAGAAGAGCTGCATCCCAATAATAAGCCTACTGTTCTTTTGGGAAGAGGTCGTTTCACCCCTGTGGGAATGATTTGAACTCCCATCTCTGGAGTTAGTATTGATCTGGCGGAGGCACAGATGTCCAACCATGCGCTCCCTCTGGTTTGTCTGATGAGGGATCTGATGAACAATGTGTCGTGGGCACTACACTGATGGGGTTGCTGGTTTCCTCCAGTGCTCCATATATTTGCGGTTTCGGGCCCCAGAGCATTGGGCCCCCCTGTCCATTTTTTGGCAATGGAGCCGGATGCCTTTCTTCATGATATCGTGGATAAACACCTGGTGCTTGTTTGTTTTTTGATAATGAAGTACCCTCTATGGTGGTTTGAGAATGGTATTCATTAGCCCAATGTCTCCCTCTACGTCATTGTGGCCAAATACCCGGTATTCTAGTCCTTTGATACCTAGTTTTGTTAAACCCTCCTCCTATGGGGCAATTCCTTTTAAAAAGTCCTGTTTGTTCACAATTGTAGCATGTTCTTGGCCTGTCTTCTAAAGCCTGTTTTACTAAAGCTGCCACAATTTGCCCTTTTTCATTAATGTCTCTGGCATCTAAAGCCTGTTTTATTGCAGCTGCCACGACTTGCTCTTGTTCATTAATGTCTCTACCAAATTTAATAAATGTGTTTAAATCTTCATGTTTCCATGGTCTAATGATACCTCTGCAGCAATGATTCGCTTGGTCATAAGCCAGTTGTTTTAATAATGGCATTGCTTGTTCTGTATTTCCCAAAACTCTGTAGCTGTTTCAATAAGCCTATCTACAAATCCAGCGTAAGATTCATTAGCTCCTTGTATTACCTTAGATAATTGACCTTGTAAACCTCCATGTCCTTGTAAAGTCTTCCATGCCCTAACTGCCTCTACAGCAATTTGTGCGTATATGCCAGGATCATATGGAATTTGTTGTTGCTGATCCTCATAAGGTCTCTTTACTAACAACAAATCTAGATTTCTCTCAGGATAACCAGCTGCTGCATTTCGCCTAGACATCTCTTTGCAAAATTCCTCACTGGCAACCTTCCATAATAGGTATTGACCTCCATTTAGCACAGCTTTACACATATTAGCCCAATCTGCTGGCGTCATGTTCAAGGTGTTAATGGATTCGACCAAGCTTACAATGAAGTGTGCTTGAGGACCATATGTTGTTACAGCCTCTTTTAGCTGCTTCACTATTTTGAAATTTAAAGCATGGTGAATTCGCTGCCCTCCTACCTCAAATACAGGGCATGTTAATACTTGAGATCCTGTCTCAGGATCCGAACTATCAACTGTTGGGGTTGGGGGCCTCCCAGCACATGGAGGTGGCCTTGTTAGTTGGACATTTACATCCTCTGGTGACAGAAAGGTGTTAGTAGCAGTCTCCTTTTTTAACTTTGCCCCTGATTGCTTTTTATGCTCTAAACTTGGTTCCTCTATCTTTGTCTGAACTGAAGGCTTTGGACTAAGCAAACCAGATATGAACGTCCACAATGGCAATGTGCCAACTGGCATAGTCCCTCGGCTGCTCTTTTCTAATCCTTTTAAATCTTCACCATGATGGTTCCATTGTGATATATTTAATGACTCCTCCTTCAAAAGCCATGGGCTACATTTTTGTATTGTATCAACAAATGCCCTGACTGTCCTTGATATTTCTGAGATGCCTCCTTTCTCTAACAATTTATTTAACACTCTTTCAGTTTGTTTTTTTACTAATTTCTGATCCCGTATTTCTATTATAATACAACCCAACAAGATGACGCCAAACAAAACTGAGACAGAATGAATTAAAAAGGGAACAACAAAAAGTCATTATAGCCTTTCTATCCTCCTGACATGTGCATCCGTCCTTTATACCTATCTGTTCCTCAGACCTAAATAGTTTTTTCTCAGATGTGAGTGGTTTTTCTTCCATCCCACTCATCTCCAGGAACAGGCAACTTAAAACAAAAGTGAAGCAAAACAAAGGAGTCATCTTAAAATGGCTACCCATCCTTTCACCTTGCCCACAGGGGCAAGCAGTTTACCTTATCACTTACCCTCAGTCGTTCCCCATGTGAGCCACAAAATGCTGCAGTCTGGCTGGGCATGATTCAGGAGCCACTTGTCAAAAAAAAAAAAAAAAAACTAACTTTATTTTTAGAACCACACACGGCAAACAAAACAACTCCTCAGGAAAAACCCTCAGAGCCCAACTGCCACTACTGGCTTCCTTGTAAAGTCTCTCTCACACACACAAGCCTCTCCACCTGCCACAATCCTACTGCTCTTGAGGCCGATTGGCTGGGTGGAGCCAAAAAAGTTCCCCAAGGAGCAGCTCCATGGTCTGAAAGGGCAGGGAAACAGCCCAATGAGCATCACCACAGAGGAGCCAATCAGCTAGATGATGCTGAGGTCGCTGTGAGCCAATAATCAGCCGGCAGCTGGAAATTTGCTGGCAGCTGGAAGTTTGCTGGGGCCCCTTCAGCTGTGGCTCTCAACAAATTCCTGTCTCATTTCTCTGTAGCCTATTCAGCACATGTATTTTTATATGCACATATAGTATCCTATCTGTTATCACATGTACATTTTTGTGAGGTGGCTGACTTGGCAGATACAAATTATGAGAAGAGATCACTCCTCCTAAACATTGTTGGAACTGAAAATTCAAAATATGGGTGAGCTTCCTAGTAGAATAACATTATACATAAATCCATTTTCAGTGAAATAAATATTTTTGCATCTGTGGATGACATATATATTTCATGATGAATTTTGATTGGAATACACACTCTACAAATTTTTCAAAATATGAAATATATGAGTCTTATTATACACTCCTTAAAATCATTCATATTCATGTATGTGGATTTATGATCAACTTTTCACAAGATAATTCTCAGAAATATTCATCAACCTGAAATACATATTTGTTACCTAGTACTGAAAGATAACTTCAGTGGATGGTGCATACAAATCCTAATATTTCTACAGTAATACCCAGTTTAATATCAATGCAAGTAGTTTCCTATGGGACATGATGTGTATTTTCCGGTTCATTTTTATTCAACAGTGGTACATTACTATTTTCTCAGTTTATGCACATCATAGGATATATATTTCATCCACAAGTTCACAAATTTATAGGCATTTGTTTCAATTTCAATCACTTCCTGCTTCAGAACACATATATTCCTCCAGATTTTTTGACTGGTCTTTTCATGAGACTTCTTTTCAAACACATTATTTTCGATTTTCATAATCACTTTTGAAGCAAAACTCACACATTCTTCTTGATAAACCATAACCCTAATATTACCGTTAGATTTATGACTGGTTATAATGAATGTATGTATATCAATTTAAGATTTCCTTTACATTTTCAGATATTAATTAAATCAATTATTTAAAGTTGGAACCAGTTACATTATTTGTTCACAGTATGGTCTATTCATGCATTATTTCTATAATCATAGACACATGGTACACCTCTTTGTTCCCCCAATACGAATTTATACGTCTTCAAAATATTGCTCCCACTAATGGTGGAAGAAATACTCATGTCACCTAATCTACATAGACATTTTATCACAGTAACATTCTGGACACAGAAAACAAAGGTCACTCTTATGATTGTACCAAAGCCTAAAAGGAAAGTGAGCATGCATTACTAAAAACATCCATGTCCAGGTTGCCTAATGCTCTCAAATGTAAATCCTATTGTTGACTATATATTTGTTTCTTCCTAAGATTATATATTCAATCTCAAGCCTGTTGAAAATATCTCATCCTATCCCTCACTTTAAAATTTGCCTGATTTCTTAAAGTCTCTATTGACATCTGCTTTCCTACATATTTTCCCCAGTTCTCATTGTGACTGACTCTTCACATGTGCTGATATTTACATTCACTCTCTACTTGAAAACCTATTGCTAGAGAACTTTTTGTCCAAATCCTATACTCACTCTTGTTTCTAAACCTAGCAACTATCTTCCTAATCCTACGGACTTTCTTTTTTTAATTGGATGTTCTCTTCAACATTCAATCATCCAAGGTACAAGGTCCTATGCCATTGAATATCGATTTATCTGAGACATCTGGGCAGGACATAACTCAAAGCTAAGTAACCCACTCAAGGGCCCAATGCCCTCCTGGGCTTCAAATTGTACCTAGATTTCTGTTTTCATACTTGTATTTCACCTATATATTCTTGTAAATATCCCAGTCTCCCAATACCATTATTCATCCTTCAGAATGATTCCTAACCAAAATCGAATATGTTATTAACCCTAAACATAGACTTTTCCCTCAATCTAACTTTACACGTGAGCTGGGAGAGTGTGATCAGGAAAGTCTCAGTGGAGAAACCCTGCTTTGGGCCATTTGCTTACCTATTGTTCTGTTGCCCAGAATATCAGGAAGTTCTTTGCCTCAGGTCACCCCTTTGTGAAGCCTGAAGAAAGCTGTTTTCAAACGGAAATGAATGAGCATCACTTGTGGCTCTTTGGGTCAAATGAGTTCTTCAAGCCATGAAGAGGTGCTTGGGTTTTCTCATGACGCCAAATCACATAAAGAATCTATACCTATCAGTCAGTAGTAGTCAGTCAATATTGCTCCTAAAAATGGTGGAGAAATACTCATGTCAAATGATCTACATATATATATATATATATATATATATATATATATATATATATATATATATATATATTTAATCACAGAAATATTCTGGGCACAGAATTCAAAGTTCACATTTATGATTGTACCAAAGCCTAAATGGAAAGTGAACATGGATTACTAAAAATATCATGTCCAGGTTGCCTAATGCTCTCAAATGTAAATCCTATTGGTGACTACATATTTGTTTCTTCCTAAGATAATATATTCAACCTCAACCCTGTTGAAAATGTCTAATCCTATCACTCACTATATACTTTGCCTGATTACCTAGTGTCTCTATTTATATCTGCTTTCCTACATATTTTCCCAATTTCATCATTGTGACTGACTCTTCACATGTGCTGACATTTAAATTCATTCTCTAACCGAAAACCTATTGCTAAAGAACTTTTGTTGCAAATTCTACATGCACTCTCCTTCCTAATCCTAACTACTATCTTTCTAATCCTACTGACTATCCCTTTTTGACTGGATGTTCTTTTCTACATTCAATCATCCAAGGTACAAGGTCATATGCCATTGTATATCGATTTATCTGAGACATCTGTTCAGAAGTTAATTCAATGCTAAGTATCCCAAGCAAGGGCCCAATGCCCTTCTGGGCTTCAAATCATACTTAGATTTCTGTTTTCATGCATACATTTCACCTCTATATTGTTATAAATATCGCAGGTTCCCAATACCATTATTCACCCAGCAAAATGATTCCTAACCCAAATCGAACCTGTTATTAACCCTAACCATACAGTATTCCCTCAATCTTACTTTACAGAAAAGCAGGGAAAGAGTTGGTCTTATAATACTGGAATGTAATGGATCTTCCACCTGGTGATAACCTCAAATGTCCATGGCGAAATGATCCCTGGAGAATATGTAGGCAGCTATGAAGGACCTGAGAGAGCAAAAGGCATCTTCCATGGCAAACGGCTTGGTCAGGATAAAGGGTTGTGTCTGAATCAGCTTCTATTCTTAAAGCAGAGAACATGAGCCAACCCAGGCCTGTGTGTAGATCTGTTCCTGGGAGATTATGGTTGATATACAATTCAAACTTGTTAAAGTGTCACAGGAATTAGGGCCAGCCTCCATCTCATGGGAACCTTGGAAGCAACGTTTGGACAAAGTGGTTGCCAAGAGAGTGACCTCATTCAGTTCCTGAAGGAGGAACTAAAAACAGTTCCATCACACTTCAGTGGTGATGGAACTCTCTGAACTTGGGATCCAGGATGCCAGGCACCCATAGCCAGTCCCAGTCCCAGCCCCAGTGGTCTCACTTGTTTGGATTTACAAAGACAGAGTCAGTCTTTCTTGGTACCTACAGATGTGAGGAAGGCCAAATGCAAGAAAGCTCTGAAGCAGAGCTTTTCCTGAGAAAGCAAGTAGAGGCTCACCGCTGGCTCCTGACAACTTCACGGAGTTGGCCAAGGAGACCAGATCTAAGACAGGACAGGCCATTTCGGGGGAACATTATTGGCCCACAAGTCAGAGGACACTCCGGATAGTCACAGACCTACCTGGGCGAAGGAGGTGCCTTTTTTTTGTGGTTATGAGTTTGTGGTCTTGTGTCATGTTCTTAGAATAGGTAGAAAAGTAGGTTTGTTTAGTTTGGAGTGGACTGTTTCTAGTAAGTCGTTTGACAAGGCGAGTGTTTCTATGTCTGTGTATCACATTGTGTCCGGGGTTGTAGACATTAAAAAAAATTCATCAATGGATGTGTCCTATCTAGTAGAAAGCTTCACAGCATTTATCCAGCCAAATTGATGAATGGACTGTAGCTTGCCTTATGGATGGGCAACACCTACTATCTTTCTAAGTTCCTGTTTTCTTCCTGAATTCTGGCCACTCTCCAGAATAAGCGCATGGTTTTGTGTCCAAGATATGTACCCCCTCCAAACTCTGTAACATGGCCATGAACTGGATAGCTGAAGTGAATGGCGAGCATCTCAGAAAACTCAGATATCAGTGTGACCAGGAAAGTCTCAGTGGAGAAACCCTGCTTTGGGCCTTTTGCTTACCTATTGTTCTGTTGCACTGAATGTCAGGAAGGTCTTTGACTCAGGCCATCCCTTTGTGAAGCCTGAAGAAAACAGTTTTCAAATGGAAATGAATGGGTATACCTGTGGCTCTTTGCTTAATTGCTTTGGAAAGGGATTGTCTGAATCAGCCCCTTGGCCCTGAGTGAGGCTGTGGCTTAGATTCTCAACACCTGATGGATTTAAAGAAATTTCCCATGTGTGCATCCCAAACCAAAATGGCCAAAAGAGCAGTCTTTGGGATGAAGTCTGTCGCCTTCCTCTGTAAGGTTCCTGACCTCCATCAAGTGAGAATAGGGATTCTTTGAGTGAAATGAATTTTTCCAACTTACAGAGGCTAGGCTATAGGTGCTTCGGTTTTCCATGACTCCAATTCAAATAAAGATTCTAAACCCCACGGTCAGTTGGCCTCAAATTGGAGAAGTGGACCTGAATTAATGACAGGAGTATTTGATTACTCCAGGTTCACAGCAAGTGTCCAGGCCACCCTGACTTTAGGCAAATGAGAGGAAAGGGAACATATTTTGGACACTGTCTTGGTCTGCGCACCTCATGGA